>NW_026731945.1:250000-402500 GCF_028476545.2 Physella acuta | reverse complement strand
TTCAGAAAATTTAAAGGACTAGTTATGACTGCAGCAAAGGTCAATGTCTATACCCACTCTTCATCAGACATTAATGGCTGTGGCTTGCCTTTACTTACCAATAAGGCACCCATTTCCCTGCTTAACTTAAATGCTCTGCTCAGAACTTTCCCACAATTTAGCCACCTTACTGTTATTTAATATGGTAAATGCTGCGTTTCTGTGTTTAATATGGTAAATGCTGCGTTTCTGTGTTTGCATCTTTCAACTATCTATGGATAAGCCCATGTGGCTTTATTATATTCACCATCTTCACCACAGGATTCAGTACACTACCAATGTCCATATATTTAGCAAACAAAGCTTGCTGGTGAATAATACAGTGCAGGAACTCTGGTTGTAAAATGTTTTTCTCATTCGCTTGTCCGACTAAGCCTTTCTTTATGCCACTTATGTACTTTCCTCCATCAACATTCAGCTGAGGTTAGTCCAGTCCAAGTTATAATCGCATTTTTTAACACTCATTGAATATAACCTCTCCGGTAAAAGTGGCATACATGCTATGTAGGGAAGACAGCTCTTGTGTTATGTTCATGTCTTCATTCACACCTCTAATGAACACAAGCATTTGAGAGGTTGAACAGCTAATCCATTGCAATTGAAAAAATGGCGTTACTTGCTTGCATTTTTAGCTATTTGAGTCACGATGTTTTCACCAATGTCTGCAACACGGAGGGCAATGCTAGTTGCACCCAAAGATACATTTTCAAATTGTTTTGAATGTTCTTGGCAAAGTTCTTCAGCCACCTCCAACAAAAATCTTTTCCGTGGGCAAAAAGATCTACGCGGGCCGGATGAGAGGTCCTCGCGGGCCGCATCCGGCCCGCGGGCCGTAGTTTGGAGACCCCTGATTTAAACAATCGAACTATCACAATTTTATCAAGGATAAAATAATTAAATTACAATAGTTACCTAACACCTAAAACTAAATGAAATATTTAGCTTTAATCAAATTATAGTAAAGAGAAGGCTACATTTTAAACATTAGTTATTTGATCTTTATAGATGTGCTTTTATGCGATAAGCGCTAAATAATATTTATACACCAATTAGATCTAGATCTATTATTTGAAACACATTATACTTATTTTATCCGTACACTGATAATGTTTTTGCGTGTAATAGATTTTACACAGATCTACCTTCTATAATATTTAGATCTATAAAACATTTCTAATGCCGTAGATTTTAAACATCCACGGCCGAAAGCAAAAGTTAGTAAACAATGATGACATTGAATAGTCGCATCTCATTGGTGCGAGAAAATATGTTTTATTTGTTAACATTGTGAGTGCAAAAGATGGTGTGCAGTCAAATTGATCAGTGATCTATTAAATAATGATACGCCGGCAAACATATACACATGCATATATTACCTCACTTACATTATAACTCTCCTCCCCCATCCCATACCCACTAAAAATGAAATTTTCCTGTTCCCCAACACGGACAATACACTTTGTGTCAGTATAGCGTTTCCTTTCTCGTATACAGAGTATTGAGATGGTAAAGATTCTTATGGAAAACATTTCGCATACGAGGGATTATCAAACAATTATAGTCACGTAACTTATAATACTAAACAACTACTAACGGGTTACAAAACATGACAGAATGAAATAAAGGCTCTTTAAAACTTAATTTATTTAATACCAGATACACTCAGTGGCGTAGCAAGGTCCGGTGTCACCCGGGGTGGCAACTAACGGTGTCACCCCTCCCCCCCCCCCAGACGTAGATTGACGTGTCAGTTATTACAATTCTCAAGAAACTTTTTTTCCCTCAGGAATATTTTAGTTGGTGTCACCCCCCCCCCTCCACCGATGACAGCTATAAACTGTGTCCAGATAATACTAACGATCTTCATATATAGTCGGTTATATATACAGCTTGATGGAGTATTGTTTTCTATATCGTTTGCAGGTTTGCATCATGGTGTGCCCCCCCCCCCCCCCCCCCCCACCCACACACACTTTTAACGGGATTTGTCAATTGTGCTTTTAAAAAAGACTTTTTAACTCTAATTAATCATCTTTTTAACTGGAATGATCGTTGTTCTATATATATTTAGCTATTTTTTCCCTTGTGTCACTCCCCTAAATGGTATCACACGGTGCGGTCCGCATCCTCGCTAACACAGTCTATTCAAACACTAAATGCAAATGATAATACGAAAACTAAGAAATTACGAAACAAGTCTACACTGATTCTGGATTAGATCTAAACGAAACTGAGGCAATCACACATGTTCTAACACACCTTATATATACCCTTACATAAAACAGGTCCAACACGGTTGTCACAACTCAGAGCACGAGGATTGAACAGGGACGAACGGTAGAGGGTACAAAGTACAAACAACATTCACCAGCATTCCTCCCCCTTCAGTCGTTTACTACACAGCACAAGTAGGTGTAAATTATATGTATATAATGGATTAAAATAACGGAAGATACGAGGCTCCTCCAAATCTGACGCAGTAACACAAGTATTGTATGGTTGTCGTAACTCTAACCTTAACCCTCGTAACGGTCATTAACATACAGCTGAAAAACTTTAAATCTTAAGCCTCAAAATTTTTATTTGGTTAAAAATAGTCAGGAAATGTTTGAATGAATTTTGTCTTTAATAGATCTTTATTTGGAGTTTTTACAAAATATTAAATTTGTTAAAACACAAAGCGAAATATAATACTATTTTGAGTTAGCACATTTTAAAATACAACTACAATGCACAAGATGTGACTATCAATAAGTTACCGTTTCTCGTTGGTCTTTAAAGATAGAAATCTTCGTTGTTCCTAATAGAAAAAGCTATTATGCTGGTTCATCAAAATAGCTATAACTGGTCATATAACTCTTTATTCGTTTCTGGTAAAACTATTGACTTTAAAGTCATTAAATGAGTGGGAAACTCTACAACATTAGCAACCTTCTTTTCTTTTTTTAAAGAAAGTATATTTGCTTAAAAAGTATTTTAAAACATCACAAAATAAATGCTATAAAAAAGAAACAAATAAGTGTTCTCCGTTTATAAGGTTTAGAACTGTATTTTTATGGTTAAATAAAGTCAACCAAATATCTATCCTATTCGATGTACACAGCTTTACAGTTACCTAAGTAAAGATGTCTTTGGAAGTGTAGCTGGAACGAAATTTGACATTGCATTATCATGTCCCCAGTATGAAATAAATTTAAGATGTCCTGGAACAGTATCTTTTCTATTTGCATCTGGCGGATCTCTCTCAGTGGTATTTCCGAAAATAATCAACTTCTCATTGTAGGTTAAAGCACCGTATTGTTTTCTTTGGCAATCCCATAGTTTAGAAACAAATTTTATCTCAATTCTTTTTAATGGCGATGCATTCAAAATAACCCACAGAGAGCCATTTGTCTGTAATATGTAGCTTTGTTTGTCGTTCTTGAAAGTGGTCAGCTGGTCTGCTGGTCCATCCAAATCGGTTAGTTTGGTACAAACGGCTGACGGAAACTCGTAATTGTAAACAACTGTATTCTCAATGTTGTTTTGAGTTTCAGTGGAGAAAATTAGAATTGAGTTTTCAAAGACAGTTGCGTGCTTTACATCTATTTGCGTTGGAATTTTTGTGAATTTTTTGAAATCCAAACTTCTTGGATTGATATGATAAATTACATTGTCACTTTTGTCTAAGACGTAAATAAACTGCCCATGAGAAACAAGTAACACATTGTTACAGGGCAGATTAAAAATTACTTTCCAGTCGTTCCCAGAGAGGACAAATAATTTATATTGCTGCGTGTTTGGCATGTTAAGAGGTTTTCCTATTGCGTACAAGTCTGTATCAAACGTCACAAGCTGAATACTTTCTTTTAAACCATCACAAGTTGGCAAAGCGAACCAAAACTTATCACTAGCACGTATTGCTCTAAACTGTCCATCTGTTCTTGCATAAACCCCAACGTGTGTAAAGCTACTACACGATCTATGCAAAGCCGCTGATGGCCACTGGCCGTCTCTTGAAGGTTGGGCTTGGTACGCTAAAGCGCTGACGATTATATCTCTAGAGTCTTTGTTTTCAGTACACATTTTAAGATGATAAACTCGAGTTAACACCTCTGGACTAACTAAATATGTCCTTACCAGACTCATTAAATCTGCCAACTCATCTTTTCTAGATAGATGCTCGGTTAATACAACATTAAGCGAGTTATCTGAAGGTACTTTTTCTAATTCACTTTCATCTGTTTCTATGTCGACTATTATGTTTGTGTTTTTAATATCTGTGTTAGCTTTATTTGGAGCATAGCAGTCGACCCATCTTATCACTGATTCTAACACAATATCTTCACTACTGACACAAAGATCCTGGCTTTTTATCAAATTACGAACTTCATTAGAAGTCAGTTGTAGATATGTCGATGAAAGACTTATTTGATCAAAGTTACTTAACATGAACCTATAAAACTTATCTAGAACAATAGTTGAGCCAAAAAGTTTAGCTGTTTCATAAATGTTTTCCCAGTTGTCCATTGTAATAGAATAAGCTGCAAATCTTTCACACATTTTTATCATAAAGTTTATCTGCAACATGTGCACAGCCCTCCAAACGTGAATGAAATTATCCAACGTTAAAACATTGACACCTGTGTAAAGTGTTTTCAGAATCAACTGAAATATTTCATAGGAAACATCTTTTAACACAACGCAGTTCTCTGTGACCTCCCTCATTCCTGAACGAAACAACGCTTGGAAAAATTCAGAGCAGGCCGCAAGAACGAGCTTATGACATGCGACCGTGTTATCTTGTATTTTTATTGTAAAGTCGAGAAACATTTTGTCTGTCCACATGCTCCCCAGGCATTTCATGATCTCATAACGTATTTCCTGTGTGGTCATGTTGTAGGAAGATCTGTAAAGTATATTTTTAAAAAAAAACATGCTCCAAAATGTTATATATATACATATATATATATATATATACATATATATATATATATATATATATATATATATATATATATATATATATATATATATATATATATATATATATATATATATATATATATATATATATATATATATATATATATACTTAATATATGTACGAGTTGAGTTTAATATAGTTGAAATGTCTTAGCAGAATATAGTATAATATAATATAATATAATATAATATAGAATAATTTATTATGAATGAGTAGAATAGAGAAAAATAAAGTAGAATGTATAATAGAAGAAGAAGAACAAGTTTAGAATGTTGTAGATTATAGAAGAATGTAGTAGAAATATGTAAATTAGAACAAAGACCAAACCCTACGCCAACCGGCACCACACCAGCCCACAACCCATCTTGCAACCAAAACGACGTCGCACAGTATACTTAACATATACAAATGAACACCCAGCGACCCAAATCCGTTTATCGTACACATCCCTTCCGACACTGAATCCCTTTAAAACCCACGTTCCACACACTACTCATCCCACACCTTGCCTTCGGGCAAGCGGCATTCGGGCATTTGTCCCATTCGGGAAAGTGTCCATTCGGGCATTGTCGCATTCGGGCAAGTGTCCATTCGGGCATTTGTCGCATTCGGGCAAGTGTCCATTCGGGCGTTTGTCGCATTCGGGCAAGTGTCCATTCGGGCATTGTCGCATTCGGGCAAGTGTCCATTCGGGAAATCGGCCTTCGGGCAAACGGCATTCGGGCAAGTGTCTTTCGGTAATTTGTCGTAGACCCCCATCAGAGTTGGGTGGACTCATTAAGTTTCACTAATTGAACTCGGATTCGAACACGAAACTATCCGGTTAGCAGTCTGGCACCCACCGCTCGGTCACGACATTCCATCGAGTATTAAGATGGAAAAGGATATTTCTGTGCGCTGCAGCTTTTAAAGTTTGAAATCGTCGTGTGATTTCACATGTGTGAATATTCTAGATTTAAGTACATGCATAATCAAGCCGTATTTTGATTTAAAGTTATGACCACTAATAATGTTTATTTAGATTTGATTACTCCGGTACAATAATTATGCTGCAAGTGTACAATATTATTTTTATTTGCGTACTGCATTTAAAACTGAACAAGGAAGTAATAAATTGTTTCAATGAATGCAAATATTGGTTCCTAAAAAATTTAATCATTCATACATTCAAACAGTTGTATATCTGTACAATTTAAATTTAGGTCCAGACCAAAGATCATTAAAACTGTTCCAGTCTTTAATGAATTAAAGTGGTGATTATATATATTAAAGATACGCTTGTATTGACGAATGATTAGTTTGCAGCAATGCCTATTTACTTTCACGTATACGAAGTATAGAGGAAAGTATTGTATTCGTGCAAAAATTCGTTTTATGCCTCCCTGAGTCGGAAAAACATAGTTTTGCAATCTTGTCCGTATGTCTCTGTGTGTGTGTGTATATGTGTGTAAACACGATAACTTGAGTACCGATAACTTGAGTACCGTTACAACTAGGTTGATGAAATTTCATATATCAACTTTTGAGCGATTTCCTATAACCGGAAGTGGAACTTTTTCTTCTTTGAATTTTTCCAAAGCCAATAACTTGTGTACTATTTCAGATAGATAAATAAAATTTCACGTTAAGTAAAAGATCCAATTTTCTGTTTTCTGTCAAATTTTAAGTACTTTCCGTTGACCAGAAGTAGTAATTTACGCTATTTCTGATTTCTCAAAAAAACGCATGTGAATTTATAAAGTAGGCTACTAATAATATTCCGCACTATTATCCACACTTTGTAGTTCACTTGGTGTGCAATTCTGTTTTCTACAAGATTCTATTCTATTTTTAAAAGTTAAGCATTTAAAATGGCTTAAAAATCATGTCTATATCCCGAGTTGCATCCCCTGTTGTTTTACATAAGAATATTCGAGAAAGTTTAGGGGAGATCACTCCCGGTATATTATCCTTATCAACGCTTAACTTCCAATGTTTTCTCACAAAAGTGTTTATAGCATTGGAAGAATATGTTGTCTGTATATTTTAAAATTCGGCTGCTGTATTTGGTGATAAAATTTGTGCTGACACTATTTCAAAATATTCCATCTAAATTGGTATTTTAAAATAAATGTATATAATTTTAAAAGGAGAAAAAAGTACTGAAAACAATCTATGTATATTTTATTATCGTGTAAGTAAGCATATAAAAAGGGTAATTTTAAGTAAAATTTTTGACAATCCATATTTACAACTTCACAACTCCAACTCAGTCTATTATAATTCAAGCTAGTTTTTAATCGTTAAGTATCTTCTTTGTAATCTTAAAAAACATGTCAATTTCGATAAAAAAAAGTATAGTGTTTTAAAATACATCATGCTATTTATAAATTAAATTTGTTCCATGTGTATATTGTGTATATGCAAATAAATAGTATGAAACGAAAAAATGACAAAATTAATATATGCCAACAAATAGTATAAATCTATAAAATCCCAAAATGAATATATCCTGTAAACACTACACATCGTTTGGCAATGGATTGAAATGACCGAAGATACAAGGCTGCTTCAGATCTGACGAAGGATCACAGGTATTGTATGGTTGACGTAACCCTAACCCTCGTAACGGTCATTAAAATACAGTTGAAATACTTTAAATCTTAAGCCTCAAAATGTTCATGGTCATGAAATGTTCTAATGAATTTTATTTCTAATAGATCTTTATTTGGAGTATTCACAAAAAAATAATTTTGTTAAAACTCGAAGCTAAATTATAAATAACTATTTGGAGTTTTAAAATACAAATACAATGTACAAGATGTGACTATCAATACGTTGCCGTTTGTCAATGGTCTTCAAAGATAAACATATCCGTTATTCCTAAAAGAAAAAGCTAATGTGCTGGTTCATCAAAATGGCTAGAACTGGTCAAAGTTTTTTTTTTATAACTCTTTATGTGTTTCTGGTAAAACAATAAACTATTGACTTTAAAGTCATTGAATGTGTGGGAAACTCCATTAGCAAAGTTCGTTTCTTATTTTAAAGAAAGTATAATTGCTTAAAAGGTTTTTTTTAAATAACAAAATAAATGCTATAAAATTAAAACCAAATATGTGTTCTCCGTTTATAAGATTTTGAACTATATTTTTATGGTTAAATAAAGTCAACCAACTATATTTCCTATTTATGTACACAGCGTTACAGTTACCTAAGTAAAAATGTCTTTAGAAGTGTAGCTGGAACGAAATTTGACATTGCATCATCATTTCCCCAGTATGAAATAACTTTAAGATGTCCTGGAACAGAATCTTTTCTATTTGCAATTGGCGGATCTCTATCAGGATTATTTCCGAAAATAATCAACTTCTCGTTGTATGATAAAGCACCATACTGTTTTCTTTGGCGATTCCATAGCTTAAAAACAAATTTTACTTCAATTCTTTTTAATGACGATGCATTCAAAATAACCCACAGAGAGCCATTTGTCTGTAATATGTAGCTGTGTTTGTCGTTCTTGAAAGTGGTCAGCTGGTCTGCTGGTCCATCCAAATCGGTTAGCTTGGTACAAACGTCACAAGGAAACTCGTAATTGTGAACAACTGTATTCTCAATGTTGTTATGAGTTTCAGATGAGAAAATAAGAATGGAGTATTCAAAGACAGTTGCGTATTTTATATCTAATTGCGTTGGAATTTCTCTGAATTTTTTAAAATCCAAACTCCTTGGGTTTATAAGATAAATTACATTATCACTTTTGTCTAAGATGTAAATAAACTGCCCATGAGAAACAAGTAACACATTGTTACAGGGCAGATTCAAAACTTTTTTCCAGCCGTTCTCAGAGAGGACAAACAATTTATATTTCTGCGTGTTTGGCATGTTAAGAGGTTTAAGAGGTTTTCCTATTGCGTACAAGTCTGTATCAAACGTCACAAGCTGAATATTTTTTTTTAAACCATCACAAGTTGGCAAATCGAACCAAGTCTCATCACTAGCATGTATTGCTCTAAACTGTCCATCTCTTCTTGCATAAACCCCAACGTGTGTAAAGCTACTACACGATCTGTGCACAGCCGCTGATGGCCACTGGCCGTCTCTTGAAGGTTGGGCTTGGTACGACAAAGCGCTGACGATTATATCTCTAAAGTCTTTGTTTTCAGAACACATTTTAAGATAATAAACTTGTGTTAACACCTCTGGACTAACTAGATATGTCCTCACCAGACTGAGTAATTCTGTCATTTTATCTTTTCTAGATAAATGCTCGGTTAATGCAACATTAAGCGATTTATCAGAAGGTACATTTTCCAATTCATTGCCATCTTTTTCTGTGTTGACTATTTTGTTTGTGTTTTGAATATCTGTGTTATTTGTAGCATAGCAATCGACCCATCGTATCACTGATTCCAACACAATATCTTCACTACTGACACAAAGATCCTGGCTTTTTATCAAATTACGAACTTCATTGGAAGACAGTTGTAGATATGTTGATGAAAGACTTATTTGATCAAAGTTTCTTAACATGAAGCAATGTAACTCATCTAGAACAATAGTTGAGCCAACAAGTTTAGCTGTTACGTAAATATTTTCCCAGTTCTCCATCGTAATAGACTCAGCTGCAAATATTTCACATATTTTTACCATAAAATTAATCTCCAACATGTGCACAGCCCTCCAGAGGTGAATGAAATTATCCAACGTTAAAACATTGACACCTGTGTAAAGTGTTTTCAGAATCAGCTGAAATATTTCATAGGAAACATCTTTTAACTCAACCCAGTTTTCTGTGATCTCCCTCATTCCTGATCGAAACAACGCTTGTAAAAATTCAGAGCAGGCCGCAAGAACGAGCTTATGACAAGTGATTGTGTCATCTTTTATCTTGATTGTAAAGTCGAGAAACTTTTTGTCTGTCCACACAATCCCGAGACATTTCACGATCTCTGTGCAGATTTCAGGTGAGTTCATGTTGTAGGAAGATCTGTAATGTAGATAAAAATAACCAATAAGCTTTATACAAACATACGCACACGAATACATACACACATATATGTATATATATTTACATATATATATATATTTATATATATATATATATTGATATTGATATGTATATATACAACACAATGTTATGTTTTCAAAGACAGGCACACATATACATACATATATATATATATATATATATATATATATATATATATATATATATATATATATATATATATATATAATTATCTACGTGGGGACCTTGCGGGAACCACCACCACGTAAGCGAGCATAGCCTTCCCTCCCTCTCCAGGCGGAACGCTACCACCACCACCAGCCTGGTGAAGTCTGGTTCACACCAAATGTTTACAATCGTAGAGCCCGGTCGAATTAGTGACGTGTATTAGAGGCAGATTATTTATTTTTAAACGATTTGCAACTTAGAGAAGGTAATTAAGAGGAGGCTGTTTTAACGGGGGTGGGTGGTGTAGGGGTGGGGGAAGTGAGGTTGGGAGTTATAGCGA
This sequence comes from Physella acuta, assembly GCF_028476545.2. Lineage (NCBI taxonomy): Eukaryota > Metazoa > Mollusca > Gastropoda > Physidae > Physella > Physella acuta. Next base: position 392,000 of record NW_026731945.1, on the reverse strand, counting down.
CGTATAGTACGCCGGGGGTTGGCTCGTTTAATTATACATTTCTAGCATAAAAGACCATGAGCGTACACAATGTAGACAAGTTCAAGAGCTTCCAGTTGCTCACCCAAAAGTCTCGAGTTCGGACATTACACACATTTAGAATTTGTACAATCATTTCATAATACTCTATGCATCGGTACGTAGTGTGTTAATCACTATTTGACCCGATATAAAGCAACTTAACGGTTCCCGTATACCTACTATGATGTTAAAAAAAGTAAAGTTCTCCTTCCAAAACATGGGGCAATAGAAGTAGAGTGCACTTTTTTATGTGACCTTGGCATACGAAGAGATAATATGGTCAGTACTATGCCTAGTCGCACTTACATTCCCTAAAGTGAGTTAGGTTCCCATCAGAGCTTGCTGGTTAGCAGTCCAGATCTCTACCGCTAGGCCACTCCGTCCCATACTATCATGTTACTGATATTTATATATCCAGGAAACTACACCCACATCCATGCTCCTTCAACTACAAAACTTGAAGCTACCCAGATATATTTTAAAATTCATTATTGGAATCAATTTAGTAGAATTTTCTTGCCTTATATTCTAGACAACAAATTGCAAAGTCTTATGTTCATATAAAAGAATTTTTTTTTTCGCCTTGGCTTTATCTCATGCATTTAAACAATCGAACTATCACAATGTATCAAGGATAAAATAATTAAATTACAATAATTACCGAACACCTAAAACTAAATTAAATATTTAGCTTTAATCAAGTTATAGTAAACAGAAAGCTAAAGTTTAAACATTAGTTATTGATCTTTATAGATGTGCTTTTATGCGATAAGCGCTTAACAAGATTTAAACAATAATTATTATTTGAAACACATTAAAGTTATTTAATCCGTGCACTCATAATGTTTTTGGTTGTAATAGATTTTACATACCTTTTATTATATTTAGATCTATAAAAGATTTCTAATGTCGTAGATTCAAAACAAGCACGGTCGAATGCAAAAGTTAGTAAACAATGTTGACATTGAATAGTCGTATCTCTTTGGTGCGAGAAAATAGGTTTTATTTGTTAACATTTTTAGTAGGCAAAAGATGATGTGTAGTCAAATATATCAGTGATCTATTAAATAATGATACGCTGGCAAACATATACATATGCATATATTATCTCACATTATAACTCTCCTCCCCATCACACAACCACTAAAAAATTAAATTTCCTATTCCCCAACACGGACAATACACTATGCGACAGTATAGTTTTTTACTTTCTCGTATACAGAGTATTGAGATGGTCAAGATTGTTATGGAAAACATTTCGCATACGAGGGATTATCAAACAACTATAGTCACGCAACTATAATACTAAACAACCACTAACGGGTATCAAAACAAGGCAGAAGGAAATTAAGGCTCTTCAAAACTTAATTTATTTAATAACAGATACACTCAGTGGCGTCGCTAGGTTGGGTACCACCCGGTGCGGCACCTAATGGTTTCACCCCTACCCACCCTCGCCCCAGACGTAGATTGACGTGTCAGTTATTACAATTCTCAAGAAACTTTTTTTTCCTCAGGCATATTTTAGTTGGTGTCACCCCCCCCCCCCCCCTCCACCGATGACAGCTATAAACTGTGTCCAGATAATACTAAAGATCTTCATATATAGTCGGTTATATATACAGCTCGATGGAGTATTGTTTTCTACAACGTTTGCAGGTTTGCATCATGGTGTCACTCCCCCTCACCCCCCCCCCCCCCCCCATACATACACACTTTTAAAGGGATTTGTCAATTTTGCTCTTAAAAAGACTTTTTAACTCTAATTAATCATCTTTTTAACTGGAATGATCGTTTTTACAAGCTTTTATTTAACTCACTTCCTCTGTCGTCAGACTGTCGTCAGTCTAGATCGAAACGCAGGAATGAAAATTCGGAAACTTCTACTTGACCGATACGATTCACATTTACCACGTGGTCAAGACAAAAAGACAATGCAATCTGAAACTAAATTTGACTTAATTGGATGCATAATTAATGTTTTATGAATTAATTAAAATTTGACCGAATTAGTAGGCATGTCTATCCAACCACACCACACGTGTCATTACGTTCAATAGCTGCGCCATCAGGTTTAATAGCTGCACCATCACGTTCAATAGACGCGCAATGGTTTTTAGTCATGTAACACTATTGTAAATAAAACATGTAAAGTACTGAAATTTTTTTTCATAAAAAACGTTTTAATAACAAGCTTTTATGTAATGATGCACTAAAAAGTAGAAAATAAATTATACACTACTCTTTAAATTACTATAAAGAAAAGCGTGGGTCTCTTTTCAAATATTAGTAAAGGTATCCAATAGGTACTAAAGTGACCCACGCTTTTCTTTATAGTAATTTAAATGGTAGTGTATCATTTATTTTCTACTTTTTAGTGCATCATTACATAAAAGCTTGTTATTTTTTAGCCATCTTTTAAAGCGTGGGTTTCTTCTCAAATATTAGTAAAGGTATTCAATAGGTACTAAAGTGACCCACGCTTTTATTTATAGTAATTTAAATGGTAGTGTATAATTTATTTTCTACTTTTTAGTGTATCATTACATACAAGCTTGTTATTAAAACGTTTTTTATAAAAAAAATTTCTATATATATTTTGCTATTTTTTCCTTGTGTCACTCCCCTAAATGGTATCACGCGGTGCGGTCCTTATCCTCACTAACACAGTCTATTTAAACACTAAACGCAAATGCTAGTACGAAAACTAAGAAACAGTTGCAAATATTACGAAACAAACTTACACTGATTCTGTAAGAGATCTAAACAAAACTGAGGCTATCACACACGTTCTAACACACCTTATATATACCCTTACAGAAAACAGGTACAAAACGTTTGTCATAACTAGAGCACGAGGATTGAACAGGGACGAACGGGAGAGGGTACAAAGTACAAACAACATTCACCACCATTCATCCCCCTTCACTTGTTCACTACACAGCACAAGTAGGTGTACACACACACACATACATATATATATATATATATATATATATATATATATATATATATATATATATATATATAATATATATATATATATATATATATATATATATATATATATATATATATATATATATATATATATATATATTTATATATATATATATATATATATATATATATATATATATATATATATATATATATATATATAAATAATATATACATATATATATATGTATATATATATATATATATATATATATATATATATATATATATATATATATATATATATATATATAATTATGTGCCTATAAAAACATAAAGAAATTACTTGAATACGAGTTTAAGCATAATTGTCTACTAATATGTAACTAGAAAAAAAATGATTTAATTTCCAGGCAGTAACCGATTTCATCAAAGCCGTTTCTTCTCACTTGATATGGGATGGCCTCGGCAAAGTGATAGTGTGGTATTGAAGTCCTGGCAGCTTATTATTTAACTGAAACTTAAACCAACGCTAATATCCACATTCGGCCTTAGCTTTAATCTTAGGCTAATCCTTTAACTCAGGCTAATCCTAAAAATAACTAATCTTCTACTACAGTCATCCACAGCCACAATGTTGTTTGAAACTTCCATCTTGTGTCGCGTTGACGTTGAGGCCGACTGTCATAGATTTCGTTCCTTGACGGTCAAGTCGGTAAAGCTCATGGCTGCTAAACCGAAAAGTTTTGATTTCCAGCCCTTAGGTAGATGAGGTTCGTTAGTTGGGGACAGACACTCTTCTAGTAGAGACAACTCCAAAAATCAAGCAACTGCTTCCTTGTAGTTTGTTCTTTGTTGGACAAAGGCTATGGAAGCAAATCCAAAAAGTAAAGGAGGATGAAATCGAAGTCAACTTCCTATATGGCGTATGCCAAGTTGTCATGCATATACTTAATTGTGTTGGAAAGAATCTATCACACGGAGTCTATCACATACATGAGTAACCCAAATTTTGCTATTTTTTTTAAACGAATACAAATGAAGATCTTTTTTCTTTGGCTTTCTGCATCTTGGTTTGACTGCCCGTTCAGTCAATGTTTTAACTGCATAAATAATGCTTCACAAACACGAGTAAAGCAATACAGTTCTCACATTGAAAAACATGCCAGGTTTATTAACACGCATTCACACTGTAGCCTACTTCGGACAATGGCCAGGGTATTACGACCAATGCTCGCATTGACCAGCCAAAGTACTAAAGCCGCTGATAAATTTAAAATCTTCGGACAATGGCCAGGGGTTACTGGCCATTGCGCGCATTGGCCGGAGAATGTACGAAATACATTGTTAGTATCTTCTCCTTAGTGATATTTCTTGCTGCTAGTGGTTGTTGCGATGCGAGATGCTGGTACAGGGCCGTCGAAACAAGATAAAGTAGTTTCACTTTAAACACAAAATCCTTCGATTTATCTGGTTCTTTGATTGATATTTATTTACAGTATGTATCTACCACAGTTGACTGTGAAGGGATGCCTACAATAGCTATAGTAGAAGGATGGCTTGGAGATAACAATACTTGAACTACAATAACTATTAGGTCCTTACGATAACCAAGCGACAACTATATGATGACTGACCCTTCTAACCTATCTCTGTCTTTATATACTCCTAATCTCTAAGTCCTAACTTAATTAAATGTCACTCACCTTCTAATAGCTAATATGCTACAGAAGTGTTGGCTACATTTTTTACGTTTCATACATGACACAACGCTAATAGTCATAAGCAAAAGGGACGTTACTCTAAACGTACATAATTGATTACGCTATCTTCTACTATAATAAATTATATAATATGCATTCATAACAGTTGTAATATTTTTACAAGCTTTTATTTAACTCATTTCCTCTGTCTGTCGTTAGTCGTCAGTCTGTCTGTCTAGATCGAAACGCCGGAGTGAAAATTCGGACATTTCTACTTGACCGATACGATTCACATTTGGCACGTGGGTCAAGACATGAAGACAATGCAATCTGAAATTAAATTTGATTTAATTGGATGCCTAATTATTTTTTTATGAATTAACTAAAATTTGGACCGAATTAGTAGGCATGTCTATCCAACCACACCACACGCGTCATCAGGTTCAATAGCTGCGCCATCACGTTCATATGTTTCTTGACCTCGGCATATAAAGCGATAATGTGGTCAGCCCATGTGCCTCTACTTTCCATAACGTGAGTTAGGTACCCATCAGAGTTGGGTGGACTCATTAAGTTTCACTAATTGAACTCGGATTCGAACACGAAACTATCCGGTTAGCAGTCTGGCACCCACCACTCGGTCACGCTGTGGCCAAACCCCCTATGGTCAAAGCCCCTATGGTCAAAGCTCCGCTGTGGTCAAACCCCCTATGGTCAAAGCACCTGTGGTCAAAGGTCCGCGCACCAACTGTGGCAAAGCACATACATGAATAACCCATATTTTGCTATTTTTTTTTTTACAAATGAACACCGGTGGTGAATTGTTTAATTTACAATGGCAGTCTGCCTCTTGCTTTGGCGGAACGTTTGGCATATATTGCATTTCATACAGAATGCAAACAATAGTGAAGCAATACAGTTCTGACAATAAAAACGAATTTAATGTCATGTAGCATAGTCTTCATGTCTTGACCTACTTTCCAACTACGAACCGTATCCATAAACTAGAAGTGTCTGCAATTTCGCTTGGGTGTTTCGATCTAGACAAACTGACAACAGTCTTACGATTGACGAGGACGTGAGTTAAATAAAAGCTTGTAATAAAACAACTAAGACTAAAGTACTAAAAATGTTTTCATAAAAAACGTTTTAATAACATGCTTTTATATAATATTGCATTAAAAGGAGAAAATAAATTATATACTTCTACTTAAATAAATATATATATTAAAGCGTGGTTCTCTTCTTAATTATTAGTACTAAAGTGACCAACGTTTTTTCTTTAAAGTTATTTAAATAGTAGTGTATAATTTAGTTTTAGTGAATTATTACATTAAAGCTTGTTATTTAATTTAAATGTTTTATGCATTTTTAAATTTATTATCAACGCTTAACATCCAATATTTTCTCACAAATGTGTTTATAGCATTGGAAGAATATATTGTCTAAGTATTTATTGATTGGGCTGCTTTATTTGGTGATTAAACTTGTGCTGACCAAATTTCAAACTATTCCATCTAAATTAGGATTTTAAAATAAATGTATACAATTTTAAAAGGAGAAAAACATTAAACAAGTACTAAAACAATCTATTTACATTTTATTATCGTGTAAACAAGCATATAAAAAAGGTAATTTCAAGTAAATGTGTGACAGTCTATTTCTACAGTAGCATTTTCATATCTTCCACTCACTTATTAATCAAGATAGTTTTTAATCATTAAGTATCTTGTTTGTATGCTGTCATAATCATCTGTAAATTTTAATAATAAAAAAGTATAGTGTTTTAAAAGAAATCATGCCATTTATAAATTAAATCCCTACTTGTGTATATGCAATTAAATGGTATAAGTTATAAAATCCCTTAATTAATATATTAAAAAAAGTGTAAAAAAATGAAATCCCAAAATTAATATATCCTGTAAACACTACACATTGTTCGGCAATTGATATAACCAAAGATACAAGGCTGCTCCAAATCTGACGCAGGATCATAGGTAATGTATGGTTGACGTAACTCTAACCCTAACCCTGGTAATGGTCATTAAAATACAGTTGAAATAGGCTCTACTTAAAATATATAAAGCTTGAAAATGTTTATCTGTTGAACATGGTCAGGAAATATTTTTATAAATTTTATCTCTAATAAATGTTTATTTGGAATATTTACAAAATAATAAATTTATTATAACGCTAAGCTAAATATAAAACAATTTGGAGTTTCACATTGTAAAACACAACTACAACACACAAGATGTGACTATCAATATGTTGCCGTTTGTCAATGGTTTTTAAAGACAACATCTCCTAAAAGAAAAAGCTAATGCGCTGGTTCATCATAAAGGTTAGAACTGGTCAAAGTATTTTTCTAATAACACTTTAATAATGTTTTTCTTATAAAACAATAAACTATTGATTTTAAAATCATTGAATGTGTGGTAAACTCTATACCATTACCAAAGTTCGTTTCGTAATTTGCAGAAAGCTTATTTGCTTAAAAAATATAAAAAGAAATAAAAGCTACAAAAAGAACACAAATAAAATAATTGTTCTCCATTTGTAAGCATTAGAAATGTGTTTTTACGGTTAAATAAATCAACCAATTATCCATCATATTCGATGGTCACAGCTTTACAGTTATTTACGGAAAAATGTCTTTGGGAGTGTAGCTGGAACGAAATTTGAACATGTACCATCATATCCCCAGTGAGATATAAATGTAAGATGTCCAGGAACAGTATTTTTCCTATTTGCATCTGGCGGATCTGACTTATAGCTATTTCCGAAAATAATCAATTTTTCGTTGTAGGTTAAAGCACCGTATTGTTTCCTTTGGAAATCCCATAGTTTAGAAACAAATTTTATCTCAATTCTTTTTAACGGCGATGCATTCAAAATAACCCACAGAGAGCCATTTGTCAGTAATATGTAGCTGTGTTTGTCGTTCTTGAAAGTGGTCAGCTGGTCTGCTGGTCCATCCAAATCGGTTAGTTTGGTACAAACGGCTGACGGAAACTCGTAATTGTGAACAACTGTATTTACATTGTTGTTTTGAGTTTCAGAGGAGAAAATTAGAAGAGAGTTTTCAAAGATAGTTGCATGCTTTACATCTAATTGCGTTGGAATTTTTGTGATTTTTTTAAAATCCAAACTTCTTGGATTGATATGATAAATTACATTATCACTTTTGTCTAAGACGTAAATAAACTGCCCATGAGAAAAAAGTAACACATTGTTACAGGGCAGATTCAAAACTTCTTTCCAGACATTCCCAGAGAGGACAAACAATTTATATTGCTGCGTGTTTGGCATGTTAAGAGGTTTTCCTATTGCGTACAAGTCTGAGTCAAACGTCACAAGCTGAATACTTTCTTTTAAACCATCACAAGTTGGCAAGTCGAACCAAGTCTCATCACTAGCAAGTATTGCTCTAAACTGTCCATCTGTTCTTGCATAAACCCCAACGTGTGTAAAGCTACTACACGATCTGTGCATAGCAGCTGTTAACCACTGGCCGTCTCTTGAAGGTTGGGCTTGGTACGCTAAAGCGCTGACGATAATATCTCTAAAGTCTTTATTTTCAAAACACATTTTTAGATGATAAACTTGTGTTAAAACCGCAGGAGTAACTAGATATGTTCGAACCAGACTCAGTAATTCTGTCAGCTTATCTTTTCTAGATACATGCTCGGTTAATGCAACAATAAGCGAGTTACCAGAAGGTACTTTTTCCAGTTTACTGCCATCTTTTTCTATGTCGACTATTATGTTTGTGTTAGTAATATCTGTGTTAGCTTTATTTGGAGCATAGCAGTCGACCCATCGTATCACTGATTCTAACACGATATCTTCACTACTGACACAAAGTTCCTGGCTTTTTATCAAATCCCGAACTTCGTTGAAAGTCAGTTGTAGATATGTTGCTGATATACTAATGTTTTCAAAGTTTCTCAACATGAAGCTTTGAAGCTTATCTAGAACAATAGTTGAGCCAAAAAGTTTAGCTGTTACGTAAATGTTTTCCCAGTTGTCCATTGTAATAGACTTAGCTGCAAATCTTTCACACATTTTTACCATAAAATTAATCTGCAACATGTGCACAGCCCTCCAAACGTGAATGAAATTATCCAAGGTTAAAACTTCGACACCTGTGTAAAGTGTTTTCAGAATCAGCTGAAATATTTCATAGGAAACATCTTTTAACTCAACGCAGTTTTCTGTGACCTCTCTCATACCTGATCGAAGCAACGCTTGGAAAAATTCAGAGCAGGCCGCAAGAACGAGCTTATGACACGTGATTGTGTCATCTTTTATCCTGATTGTAAAGTCGAGAAACATTTTGTCTGTCCACATGATCCCCAGGCATTTCACAATCTCAGAACGTATTTCAAGTGTGTTCATGTTTTACGGATATCTGTAATGTATATTAAAAAAAAAAATGATCGAAAATTTATTATAATATGTATATATATATATATATATATATATATATATATATATATAAATATATATATATATAATATATATATTATATAATTAAAAATGTCGTAGTAGAATATAGTATAAATACAGTAGAATAAAAAAATAAATAATATTAAATAAAAATCTGCAAACAACAAATTAAAATATTAAACAAACCATCCTGCAAACAAAACGACGCCGCACAATATACTCAACATATAAAAATTAACACCCAGCGGCCCAAATCCGTTTATCGTACACAGCCCTCTCACACACTGCATCCATTTAACCCCACGTTCCACAACCTACTCATCCCACACTAGACACACGACCCCACACATACACCGAACACTCCCATCCCAGACATACACAACATAACCAGGGTGGGCGCTATTCATAGGAGGGCGGAAAAATTTGTAATCGCCATTATTAAAAAGTACCTAATAAGTAACAACTTTATTATATTATATAAACTATAAACAGGGTACGGTTAATATACAAAGGCCTAGCGATCTATTTCGGTCTTAGGATGAACTATCAATTTTGCGCCCCTCCCCACCTTAAATTAGGCTTAAATATATAGTTATTCGCGTTGGTGAAAATGCGCCCCCACTTTCCTTATTTGGAAAGGTAGGTGCGCTTTTTACAAGTCACTTTACATTTTTATTTGGGTGTCAAGCAATTGATGTAGAAAACAATTAAATAATTACGTAATACCAAGTAGCAGTAAACATGCATTATTTAAATTGTATATAATTCAGTAATGAGTGTTTTAAATCATTAGCTACCACGTTTGGTACCCCCTTTGGGTCGGTGCCTGTGGCGGCCGCCCCACCCGCATTTCCCTAGCCACGCCTCTATTAATATATATTATGCTATATATATATATATATATATATATATATATATATATATATATATATATATATATATATATATATATATATGCGAGGTAGGGCGTTTTAATAAGTTTTAACTAGGGCACTAAATAATCTGGTGTAATGACCGCTATCCGACAGCCGCGGAGGGAGCGGACACCCCGGGTTCATTTGGGATGACACTGACAGAAGTCACTACTAATGAAATCCCAACAACTTGACGTGAGCTCGTTATTGATGTCTAGGAGTAAAACACGACAAATTGAAGAGACTCAACACGACTTAAAACTGTCAATACCCTTTTAATAAGTGTACAAGAAACTACGACACTGGGTCTGTACAAAATGTACAGACTTTAAGAGTACAATAAATAAACTCAAAACTCCAACTTACAGTTAAAGAAAATCACTATATATCACAGCTGTGGCTTAGTATATTAAACACCATTAAAGAACATTACTTGACACAACTGAATGGCATTATAAATACCACAAATATTAATAAGAGACATATTGCCTCCACAACAATAGAAACCCAAAAAAGGTCAACCTATCACCGATGTGACAAGGGGTGCAATTATACACCAGGACAAAATATCAGTAATACTACAAATGGTCACACAATACGTTATATAAGGTGATAAAAATATGCCACAAACTACACAACTGAAAATGGCGCACAAAACATACGGCACATCTCTCTCCTAGTCCAAAGGTCAATGAGGCTCCCTTTAGACTTGAACTGCACGAGATTAAATACAGCTCAGTATTAGGGGAGATCACTCACAAGTCCTACGACTATTGGTTGAGGATCTGTTAAGGATCCTCACGGTCGCAAGATCATTGGTCGAGGATCTGCTAGGGATTAAACAATCCAATCACATGACGTGACGGAGTTCAGTTGACCGATGAGAACCGGTGAACTAACAACTCTCCCAAGATCAACCACATAACTTAGGAGACTAAATAATATAAATAAATAAAAAAACTAAGTAGATCACACTGGCGCCAGCACTGCACACCCCACCCCACCCCACACATACACCCCACACCACACCCACACATACACCACACACTCCAGCCCAAAATTACAACACACACCCAACCCCACAAATACACGCCACCCCACCCCACACATACACCAAACACCCCACCCTAGAGAGTAGAAGGGAGTTAAGTAGAAGAGAGTAACTGACAGTATGATGGAATGGAGTAGAGTATATAGGAGTATAGTGGATATGTATTATTATCCTTCTAAATACTTTAAGTTGTAGTATTCGGCTACTAAACTCGCGAAGTCCAAGTGACGTCATATACGCACCTATTGTGCGTAGATAAGTTTATTATGTAAAATGTGATAATTTCTATTATTTAAAAAAAAAAAACTTCGTTTGTATTGAAACATACTTTTCACAAATAAATTATTTTTTAAATTAAATTCTAGAGAGTCAATCAATTCTGTTCTTATTAACTGAATCTGATATTATTTCGATATTAGTACCATAGTCAAGACACAACATGCCTATAAACTGTCGATTCCAATGGTTACGTACCAAATAATGCTTTCATAACATATGTACATGTGTAGTAGTAATACATTATTCTTAATACACTTGATTTCACTTAACTTTATATATTCAAATGAATCTGTTCCCACAAACCAGAGTGACGAAATATTTCATTATCGAATTACCAATAGCGTATTTTTAGATCATACGTTTTTAAAATAAGTCTTTTAATGTAAAGAATGCCGGCACTATGTTTCTTGGATCTTAGTTGTTTGGGCGCGGGTTTGTCCACAATATAGCCCAGACGCCCACGGACGAGCTGTGTGAACAAACCTTGAGTGTGCAATAATCACACTACGTATTCGTGTGAGAGAACATCCCTCAGCGAGTGACCTGGTGTCAGGGGTATCGTTGGGGCTCTTGAGAGCAAACTAAACCGTAGAAAATTATTTCAATCGGTCCTGAACTTTACACTGGATCCTTCGGTATAAGCAATGCTTGTTTGTTCATGCGCATTGTATTCTACATTACACACAATTACGACATAAATAAACCATTACTATTCTTACATTTAATATTTAAAATATTCAAATGTATCTACTAGAATAATTTGCAAGCTATGGCCGTGTATCATTTCTTCAAACGATCTAAATAGTAAAAATTAGTATTAACATACATAAGGTATCAAAGATAAAGATGATTTAGTTATAATGTTTAGCCTACGGGTAAATTATATTTAATATTAATCTTTACACCAAGTCAAGCAGAATTATGAAAGCCAAGCCAATAAGACTTTAAAACTATCAAACTATGTACGTCTAAAATGTGCCAATTTTGCGGAAAGCGCTTAACAATAAGCAAACAGATCAACAGCTAATCCGCAGAACACGTTACATTGATCATAATATGCTCAGTTATATTGTTTTTGCACTTTATATACTCGACTTACCTTTTTAAAATAATTATTTTTAGTACATAGACTACAAGGTTTGAAGCAAAGGTTGTTTACAATGTTGACACTTAATAGACGCACCTCGTTGGTGCGAAAACATAAATTTCTACTTCCAAACTTTTTCAGTGCGCAAGAATTTATTTCAGTTACATCGATAAAACTTTAACATCGATAGGTCTATGGTTCTGTTCAATAATGACACGTGAACTATCATATTGATGCCGAGGTATATATCTAATAGATGCATTGTTTTAATGTTGTTATTGTGCTTAGCATATAGTTGCAGCCTATAACTTTAAGATTTTTTAAATTTAATCTATAAGTCGAATATGGATATGAAGAAGAATTTTTATATGCAATACAGCTTTTGGAGTTTGAAATCACATGTATGAATATTCTAGATTTAAATATTTGCATGATCTTGTTGTGCTTTGGTTTAAAGTTATGACCACTAATAATTTTTACTTAGATTTGATTACTTCGGTGCTCTAATTATGCTGCAAGTATACAATATTATCTTCATTGCGTACCGAAATTAAAACTGAACAAGGAAGTAATCAATTGTTTCAATGAATGCAAATATTGGTTCCTAAATAGTTTAATCATTTACACATTCAGACAGTTGTATGTATGTACTTGTTAAATGTAGAACTAGACCAAAGATCATTAAAACTGTTCAAGTCTTCAATGAGTTATCGTTAAAACAATCTTTGGGTGGTGTTACGTTCTGGGTTCGTTTCAAATCAACAACAACACTTCGTGTATAACTTCACTACTTTTATTCGTCTCAATGCATTCAAGCGTACCATAACAGCCCTCGTCCTAACCGCTACTCACTCGCTGTCTGTCCCCCACAATCGTTCACTCGTCCTTTTATACCTGCATTCGACCTTGGGACCACAAGACATAAACACACAAGGGTAACTACACAGTAAGGTGAACTCCACTCACACAGGCACTCTCCCCTAGTTCTAGACTATTCTAACCTATTCTAAACTAACCTACAACTGGCCCGTAACACTACCCCCCACCTAAGTATTTGTAGTAATAACTACAAATACTGACTACCAAAACCTAGCTAAATAAAAAACACAAAGCCTTTCATACACATACACTAGTTAAAAAATATACATACACAAAAAACATACACAAGTTAAAAATATACATTCCGAAGAATGTATATGACAGATTGTATATACAATGAAATACATAATGACAACATACAGAACTGCTACAATTTCGAGCTAGCACAAATCATTCGTGTAACTAACAAACAAAAAAAAATCATACACACCCAGTTGCATCGTACCGAATCTAAGAACTTTCCAGACCAAAATTTTTTTGAGTCTACCCTGTGCGCTCTCTGGCTACACTGGTTTACGACTCCTACCCATATCTCAACCATTCCACATCACAAAAAATTTGAGTCAACCTGCGCTCTATGGCTACACTGGTTTATGACTCCTACTCATATCTCAACCATTCCACATCACAAAAAATTTGAGTCAACCTGCGCTCTATGGCTACACTGGTTTACGACTCCTACCTATATCTCAACCACTCTACATCACAAAAAATTTGAGTCAACCTGCGCTCTATGGCTACACTGGTTTACGACTCCTACTCATATCTCAAACATTCTACATCACAAAAATTTGAGTCTACCCTGTGCGCTCTATGGCTACACTGGTTTACGACTCCTACTCATATCTCAAACATTTTACATCACAAAATTTTGCCACTCACAGTCGATGTTGTTACATACTCAGTCAAACAGCTATAGCGTCGGGCTAATGGCATCCCCACAGCATCCGGAAAACGTCAGGACACCATCCAACAAACGTCAGGACAGCATCCGGCAAACGTCAGGACAGCATCCGGCAAACGTCAGGACAGCATCCGGCAAACGTCAGGACAGCATCCGGCAAACGTCAGGACAGCATCCGGCAAACGTCAGGACAGCATCCGGCAAACGTCAGGACAGCATCCAACAAACGTCAGGACAGCAACCGGCAAACGTCAGGACAGCAACCGGCAAACGTCAGGACAGCAACCGGCAAACGTCAGGACAGCAACCGGCAAACGTCAGGACAGCAACCGGCAAACGTCAGGACAGCAACCGGCAAACGTCAGGACAGCAACCGGCAAACGTCAGGACAGCAACCGGCAAACGTCAGGACAGCAACCGGCAAACGTCAGGACAGCAACCGGCAAACGTCAGGACAGCAACCGGCAAACATCAGGACAACAACCGGCAAACATCAGGACAGCAACCGGCAAACATCAGGACAGCTACCGGCAAACATCAGGACAGCATCAGGCAAACGCCAGGACAGCATCAGGCAAACGACAGGACAGCATCAGGCAACGGCAGGACAGCATCAGGCAAACATCAGGGCAGCATCAGGCAAACGACAGAACAGCATCAAGTTTATGCTTCTACTTGATTCATACTGGCCACCAGTTGTTACGTTCTGGGTTCGTTTCAAATCAACAACAACACTTCGTGTATAACTTCACTACTTTTATTCGTCTCAATGCATTCAAGCGTACCATAACAGCCCTCGTCCTAACCGCTACTCACTCGCTGTCTGTCCCCCACAATCGTTCACTCGTCCTTTTATACCTGCATTCGACCTTGGGACCACAAGACATAAACACACAAGGGTAACTACACAGTAAGGTGAACTCCACTCACACAGGCACTCTCCCCTAGTTCTAGACTATTCTAACCTATTCTAAACTAACCTACAACTGGCCCGTAACAGGTGGTGACTGTGTAGACTAAAGATACGTTTGTATTAACGAATGATTGGTTTGCAGTAATGCCTATATACTTTCTCGTATACTAAGTATAGAGAAAGTATTGTAGTCGTGCAAAAAAAAAAAAACAAATTCTCGACGTTTTATAGCTCCCTGAGTCGGAAAAACATAGTTTTGCAATCTTGTCCTTATGTCTGTCTGTTTGTGTGTGTGTGTGTGTAAACACGATAACTTAAGTACCGTTACAGCTAGGTTAATGAAGTTTCATAAATAAGTATTTTATCAAAATCGTAGATATATATATTAACTTTTGAGCTATTTCCAATAACCGGAAGTGGAACTTTTTGTACTTTGAATTTTTCAAAAGCCTATAACTTGAGTACTATTTCAGATATATAAATGAATTTTCGTATTTAAGTAAAAGATCTGATTCTATGCCTTCTGTTAAATTTTGAGTGATTTCCGTTTTGCGGAAGTAGTAATTTACGCTATTTCTGATTTCTCAAAAAAACGCATGTGAATTTATAAAGTACTAATAATAATCCGCACAAAATCTGCACATTTTGTTAGGAGATCACTTGGTGTGCAATCCTTTTTCTACGAGATTCAATTCTATTTTAAAAAGTTTAAAAATTTAAATTGAATAAAAAACATATCTATATCCCGAGTTGCCATCCCCTGTTGTTTTACATAAGGATATTCGAGAAAGTTAAGTAGAGATCACTCCCGGTTTATTATAATTATCAACGCTTCACTTCCAATGTTTTCTCACAAATGTATTTATAGCATTGGTATAATAAGTTGTCTAAGTATTTATAAATTGGGCTGCTGTATTTGGTGATAAAACTTGTGCTAACTAAATTTCAAACTATTCCATCTAAATTGGAATTTTATAATAAATGTATACAACTTCAAAATGAGAAAAAATAAGTCCTCAAAACAATCTATTTATATTTTATTATCGTGTAAATAAGCATATAAAAAGTGTAATTTTAAGTAAATATTTGACAATCCATATTTACAACTTCACAACTCCAACTCAGTCTATTATAATTCAAGCTAGTTTTTAATCGTTAAGTATCTTCTTTGTAATCTTAAAAACATGTCAATTTTGATAAAAAAGTATAGTGTTTTAAAATACATCATGTTATAATTAATAAATTGAATTTGTTCCATGTGTATATTGCAAATAAATAGTATGAAACGAAGAAATCCCAAAATTAATATATTGAAACAAATAGTATAAAACTACAAAATCCCAAAATTAATATATCCTGTAAACGCTACACATTGTTTGCCAATAGAAGGATACAAGGCTGCTCCAGATGTGACGAAGGATCACAGGTTTTGTATGTTTGACGTAACCATAACCCTAGTAACGGTAATTAAAATACATTTGAAATACTTTACGTCTTAAGCCTGAAAATGTTCATGGTCAGGAAATGTTTTAATTAAATTTATTTTTAATATATTTTTATTTTGACGCAAAGCTAAATTATATATAACTATAATATTGGAGTTTTAAAATACAACTACAATGTACAAGATGTGACTATCAATACTTTGCCGTTTGTAATTGGTCTTTTAAGATAAACATCTCTGTTATTCCTAAAAGAAAAAGCTAATGTGCTAGTTCATCAAAGTGGTTAGAACAGGTCAAAGTTTTATTTTTTAGAACTCTTATGTGTTTCTGGCAAAACAATAAACTATTGACTTTAATATCATTGAATGTGTGGGAAACTATATAATTACCAAAGTTCGTTTCTTATTTTTTTTAAAAGTGTATTCGCTTAAAAAGTATTTTTTTAAATAAGAAAATTAATGCTATAAAAAAGAACACAAATAAGTTTTCTCCATTTGTAAGCGTGAGAACTGTGTTTTTATGGATAAAGTCAGCCAAATATCTATTTTATTTTATAGACACAGGTTTACAGTTACTTAAGTAAAGATGTCTTTGGAAGTGTAGCTGGAACAAAATTCGACAAAGCATTATTATGTCCCCAGTATAAAATAACTTCAAGATGTCCTGTAACAGTAAATTTTTTATTTGCATCCGGCGGATCTCTAGCAGGATGATTTCCGAAAATAATCAACTTCTCATTGTAGGTTAAAGCACCGTATTGTTTTAACTGGCAATCCCATAGTTTAGAAACAAATTTTATCTCAATTCTTTTTAATGGCGATGCATTCAAAATAACCCACAAAGAGCCATTTGTCTGTAATATGTAGCTGTGTTTGTCGTTCTTGAAAGTGGTCAGCTGGTCTGCTGGTCCATCCAAATCGGTTAGCTTGGTACAAACGGCTGAAGGAAACTCGTAATTGTGAACAAGTGTATTCTCAATGTTGTTTTGAATTTCAGATGAAAAAAGTAGAAGGGAATTTTCAAAGATAGTCGCGTGCTTTACATCTAATTGTGTTGGAATTTTTGTGAATTTTTTAAAATCCAAACTTCTTGGATTGATATGATAAATTAAATTATCACTTTTGTCTAAGATGTAAATAAACTGCCCATGAGAAACAAGTAACACATTGTTACAGGGCAGATTCAAAACTTCTTTCCAGGCGTTCCCAGAGAGGACAAACAATTTATATTGCTGCGTGTTTGGCATGTTAAGAGGTTTTCCCATTGCGTACAAGTCTGAGTCAAACGTCACAAGCTGAATACTTTCTTTTAAACCATCACAAGTTGGCAAGTCGAACCAAGTCTCATCACTAGCACGTATTGCTCTAAACTGTCCATCCCTTTTTGCATAAACCCCAACGTGTGTAAAGCTACTACACGATCTGTGCATAGCCGCTGATGGCTATTGGCCGTCTCTTGAAGTTTGGGCTTGGTACGTTAAAGCGCTGACAATTATATCTCTGAAGTCTTTATTTTCAGAACACATTTTAAGATGATAAACTCGTGATAAAAACGCAGGAGTAACAAGATATGTCCGAACCAGACTCACTAAATCTATCAGCTTATCTTTTCTAGATAAATGCTCGATTAATCCAACATTAAGCGAGTTATCAGCTGATAATTTTTCCAGTTCACTTCCATTTTCGTCTGTGTCGACTATTTTGTTTGTGTTTGTATTATCTTTGTTAACGTTATTTGGAGCATAACAGTCGACCCATCGTATCACTGATTCTAACACCAAATCTTCAATACTGACACAAAGATCCTGGCTTTTTATCAAATCCCGAACTTCGTTGAAAGGCAGTTGTAGATATGTTGCTGATATACTAATTTTTTCAAAGTTCCTCAACATGAAGCTTTGAAGCTTATCTAGAACAAAAGTTGAGCCTAAAAGTTTAGCTGTTACATAAATGTTTTCCCAGTTGTCCATTGTAATAGAGTTATTTGCAAATCTTTCACACATTTTTATCATAAAATTAATTTGCAACATGTGCACAGCCCTCCAAACGTGAATGAAGTTATCCAACGTTAGAACATTGACACCTGTGTAAAGTGTTTTCAGAATCAACTGAAATATTTCATAGGAAACATCTTTTAACTCAACGCAGTTTTCTGTGACCTCTCTCATACCTGATCGAAACAACGCTTGGAAAAATTCAGAGCAGGCAGCAAGAACGAGCTTATGACATGTGATTGTGTCATCGTGTATCTTGATTGTAAAGTCGAGAAACATTTTGTCTGTCCACACAATCCCGAGACATTTCACGATCTCTGTGCAGGTTTCAGGTGAGTTCATTTTGTAGACAGATCTGTTACATAGATTAAAAAACAAGACCATAAGTTTTTTATAAACACACACGCACACGAACACACACACACATAGTGTTGTTTTCAAAGACAGGCACGAATATATATATATATATATATATATATATATATATATATATATATATTTGGTTCCATGACCAATGATCTCAGGAAAAATGGTCTCAGACAAAATATCTCACGAACAAAATGATCTCACGGACAAAAGATACCAGGACAAAATATATCAGGACAAATGATACCACGGACAAAAGATGTCAGACTAAATATCTCAGACAAAATATCTCATAGCAAAAATTTTAATAGTATGATCGATGATTTTAGTTGATTTGAACTTTTTTTATTGACTGTCTATTTGGTTTTGTTTACTTTTTATGCATAATAATTGTTAATAAAATGAATTCGTTAAACTTAAAAGATTTATCAAACTTAATCTTTGTAATTGCATTTGATTTTAAAAAGTAAAAATTAAAACAAACTTACTCCTTTAGCCTGAAAGGTATAATAAATGATAATGTTTAAAAAATATAAAGTAACGGTATCTATACAACAATAATGTTCAAAACACGTGAGATCATTTGTCATTAAGATCATTGTCCTGAGATCATTTGTCATGTCACCATATATATATATATATATATATATATATATATATATATATATATATATATATATATATATATATATATATATATATATATATATATCTATATATATATTTACTTGGGGACCTTGCGGGACACCACCACCACGTAAGCGAGCATAGCCTCCCCTCCCTCTCTAGGCATGTCGCTACCACCCCACCAGATATATTTTAAATTTCATTATTGGAATCAATTTAGTAGATTTTTTTGTCTTATATTCAAGACAACAAATTGCAAAGTCTTATGTTCATATAAAAATATTTCTTTTTTCGCCTTGGCATTATCTCATGCATTTAAACAATCGAGCTATCACAATGTATCAAGGATAAAATAATTAAATTACAATAATTACCGAACACCTAAAACTAAATTAAATATTTAGCTTTAATCAAATTATAGTAAAGAGAAGGCTACATTTTAAACATTAGTTATTTTGATCTTTATAGATGTGCTTTTAAGCGATAAACGCTTAACAATATTTATACACCAATTAGATCTAGATCTATTATTTGAAACACATTATACTTATTTTATCCGTACACTGATAATGTTTTTGCGTGTAATAGACTTTATACAGATCTACCTTCTTTAATATTTAGAATCTATAAAAGATTTCTAATGCCGTAGATTCAAAACATCCACGGTCGAAAGCAAAAGTTAGTAAACAATGTTGACATTGAATAGTCGCATCTCATTGGTGCGAGAAAATAGGTTTTATTTGTTAACATTTTTAGTGCGCAAAAGATGGTGTGCAGTCAAATTGATTAGTGATCTATTAAATAATGATACGCCGGAAAACATATACACATGCATATATTATCTAACTTACATTATCACTCTCCCCCCCCCCCCATCCCACACTCACTAAAAAATGAAATTTTCCTATTCCCCAACACAGACAATACACTATGCGACAGTATAGTTTTCTCCTTTCTCTTATACAGAGTATTAAGATGGTAAAGATTCTTATGGAAAACGTTTCGCATACGAGGGATTATCAAACAATTATATTAACGCAACTTATAATACTAAACAACCACTAACGGGTTAGAAAAAAAAGACAGAAGGAAATTAAGGCTCTTTAAACTTAATTTATTTAATACCAGATGCACTCAGTGGCGTTGCTAGGTCGGGTGTCACCCGGTGCGGCACTTTACGGTGTCACCCCTCCCCACCCTCGCCCCAGACGTAGATTGACGTGTCAATTGTTAAAATTCTTAAGAAACTTTTTTTCCCTCAGGAATATTTTAGTTGGTGTCACCCCCCCTCCACCGATGACAGCTTTAAACTGTTCCCAGATAATACTAACGATCTTCATATATAGTCGGTTATATATACAGCTTGATGGAGTATTGTTTTCTATATCGTTTGCAGGTTTGCATCATGGTGTGCCCCCCCCCCCCCCCCACCCACACACACTTTTGACGGGATTTGTCAATTGTGCTTTTAAAAAAGACTTTTTAACTCTAATTAATCATCTTTTTAACTGGAATGATCGTTGTTCTATATATATTTAGCTATTTTTTCCCTTGTGTCACTCCCCTAAATGGTATCACACGGTGCGGTCCGCATCCTCGCTAACACAGTCTATTCAAACACTAAATGCAAATGATAATACGAAAACTAAGAAATTACGAAACAAGTCTACACTGATTCTGGATTAGATCTAAACGAAACTGAGGCAATCACACATGTTCTAACACACCTTATATATACCCTTACATAAAACAGGTCCAACACGGTTGTCACAACTCAGAGCACGAGGATTGAACAGGGACGAACGGTAGAGGGTACAAAGTACAAACAACATTCACCAGCATTCCTCCCCCTTCACTCGTTTACTACACAGCACAAGTAGGTGTAAATTATATGTATATAATGGATTAAAATAACGGAAGATACGAGGCTCCTCCAAATCTGACGCAGTAACACAAGTATTGTATGGTTGTCGTAACTCTAACCTTAACCCTCGTAACGGTCATTAACATACAGCTGAAAAACTTTAAATCTTAAGCCTCAAAATTTTTATTTGGTTAAAAATAGTCAGGAAATGTTTGAATGAATTTCGTCTTTAATAGATCTTTATTTGGAGTTTTTACAAAATATTAAATTTGTTAAAACACAAAGCGAAATATAATACTATTTTGAGTTAGCACATTTTAAAATACAACTACAATGCAAAAGATGTGACTATCAATAAGTTACCGTTTCTCGTTGGTCTTTAAAGATAGAAATCTTCGTTGTTCCTAATAGAAAAAGCTATTGTGCTGGTTCATCAAAATAGCTATAACTGGTCATATAACTCTTTATTCGTTTCTGGTAAAACTATTGACTTTAAAGTCATTAAATGAGTGGGAAACTCTACAACATTAGCAACGTTCTTTTCTTTTTTTAAAGAAAGTATATTTGCTTAAAAAGTATTTTAAAACATCACAAAATAAATGCTTTAAAAAGAAACAAATAAGTGTTCTCCGTTTATAAGGTTTAGAACTGTATTTTTATGGTTAAATAAAGTCAACCAAATATCTATCCTATTCGATGTACACAGCTTTACAGTTACCTAAGTAAAGATGTCTTTGGAAGTGTAGCTGGAACGAAATTTGACATTGCATTATCATGTCCCCAGTATGAAATAAATTTAAGATGTCCTGGAACAGTATCTTTTCTATTTGCATCTGGCGGATCTCTCTCAGTGGTATTTCCGAAAATAATCAACTTCTCATTGTAGGTTAAAGCACCGTATTGTTTTCTTTGGCAATCCCATAGTTTAGAAACAAATTTTATCTCAATTCTTTTTAATGGCGATGCATTCAAAATAACCCACAGAGAGCCATTTGTCTGTAATATGTAGCTGTGTTTGTCGTTCTTGAAAGTGGTCAGCTGGTCTGCTGGTCCATCCAAATCGGTTAGTTTGGTACAAACGGCTGACGGAAACTCGTAATTGTAAACAACTGTATTCTCAATGTTGTTTTGAGTTTCAGTGGAGAAAATTAGAATTGAGTTTTCAAAGACAGTTGCGTGCTTTACATCTATTTGCGTTGGAATTTTTGTGAATTTTTTAAAATCCAAACTTCTTGGATTGATATGATAAATTACATTGTCACTTTTGTCTAAGACGTAAATAAACTGCCCATGAGAAACAAGTAACACATTGTTACAGGGCAGATTAAAAATTTCTTTCCAGCCGTTCTCAGAGAGGACAAACAATTTATATTGCTGCGTGTTTGGCATGTTAAGAGGTTTTCCTATTGCGTACAAGTCTGTATCAAACGTCACAAGCTGAATATTTTTTTTTAAACCATCACAAGTTGGCAAAGCGAACCAAAACTTATCACTAGCACGTATTGCTCTAAACTGTCCATCTGTTCTTGCATAAACCCCAACGTGTGTAAAGCTACTACACGATCTATGCAAAGCCGCTGATGGCCACTGGCCGTCTCTTGAAGGTTGGGCTTGGTACGCTAAAGCGCTGACGATTATATCTCTAAAGTCTTTGTTTTCAGTACACATTTTAAGATGATAAACTCGTGTTAACACCTCTGGACTAACTAAATATGTCCTTACCAGACTCATTAAATCTGCCAACTCATCTTTTCTAGATAGATGCTCGGTTAATACAACATTAAGCGAGTTATCTGAAGGTACATTTTCTAATTCACTTTCATCTGTTTCTATGTCGACTATTATGTTTGTGTTTTTAATATCTGTGTTAGCTTTATTTGGAGCATAGCAGTCGACCCATCTTATCACTGATTCTAACACAATATCTTCACTACTGACACAAAGATCCTGGCTTTTTATCAAATTACGAACTTCATTAGAAGTCAGTTGTAGATATGTCGATGAAAGACTTATTTGATCAAAGTTACTTAACATGAACCTATAAAACTTATCTAGAACAATAGTTGAGCCAAAAAGTTTAGCTGTTTCATAAATGTTTTCCCAGTTGTCCATTGTAATAGAATAAGCTGCAAATCTTTCACACATTTTTATCATAAAGTTTATCTGCAACATGTGCACAGCCCTCCAAACGTGAATGAAATTATCCAACGTTAAAACATTGACACCTGTGTAAAGTGTTTTCAGAATCAACTGAAATATTTCATAGGAAACATCTTTTAACTCAACGCAGTTCTCTGTGACCTCCCTCATTCCTGAACGAAACAACGCTTGGAAAAATTCAGAGCAGGCCGCAAGAACGAGCTTATGACATGCGACCGTGTTATCTTGTATTTTTATTGTAAAGTCGAGAAACATTTTGTCTGTCCACATGCTCCCCAGGCATTTCATGATCTCATAACGTATTTCCTGTGTGGTCATGTTGTAGGGAGATCTGTAAAGTAAATTAAAAAAAAACATGCTCCAAAATGTTATATATATATACATATATATATATACATATATACATATATACATATATATATATATATATATATATATATATATATATATATATATACATAATATATGTACGAGTTGAGTTTAATATAGTTGAAATGTCTTAGCAGAATATAGTATAATATAATATAATATAGAATAATTTATTATGAATGAGTAGAATAGAGAAAAATAAAGTAGAATGTATAATAGAAGAAGAAGAACAAGTTTAGAATGCTGTAGATTATAGAAGAATGTAGTAGAAATATGTAAATTAGAACAAAGACCAAACCCTACGCCAACCGGCACCACACCAGCCCACAAACCATCTTACAACCAAAACGACGTCGCACAGTATACTTAACATATACAAATGAACACCCAGCGACCCAAATCCGTTTATCGTACACAGCCCTTCCCACACTGAATCCCTTTAAAACCCACGTTCCACACACTACTCATCCCACACCGAAAACTCCACTTGCCAGACACTACACACCACCCCACACATACACCAAACACCACAACCCACACATAACCTACACAACCAGGGCTGGCGCTATTCAGAGGAGGGCGGAAATATTTGTAATCGCCATTATTAAAAAGTACCTTATAAGTAACTACTTTATTATATTATATAAATTATAAATAGGGTAAGGTTAATATACAAAGGCGTAGCGAACTAGTTCGGTCCCAGGAGGAACTATCAATTTTGCGCCCCCCTCCTTAAATTATGCCTAAATATATAGTTATTCCCGTTGGTGAAAATGGGCCCCAACTTTCCTTATTTGGAAAGGTAGGGGCGCTTTTTACCAGTCACTTTACATTTTTATTTGGGTGTCAAGCAATCAATGTAGGAAAAAATTAAATAACTACGTAATGCCAAGTAGCAGTAAACATTCATTATTTAAATTGTATATAATTCAGTAATGAGTGTTTTATACAGCCGCCCACCCGCCCTTCCCTAGCCACGCCTCTATTAATATATATTATGTTATACATATGTATATATATATATATATATATATATATATATATATATATATATATATATATATATATATATATATATGCGAGGGGGTGGGCGTTTTAATAAGTTTTAACTAGGGCACTAAATAACCTGGCGCCGGCACTACACACCCCAACCCACCCCACACATACACCCCACACCTCACCCACACATATACCACACACCCCACCCCAAAATTACAACACACACCCAACCCCACAAATACACCCCACACATACACCAAACACCCCACCCTAGAGAGTAGAAGGGAGTTAAGTAGAAGAGAGTAACTGACAGTATGATTGAATTGAGTAGAGTAGGCCTATATAGGAGTAAAGTGGATATGTATTATCCTGCTAAATACTTTAAGTTGTAGTATTCGGCTACTAAACTCGCGAAGTATAAGTGACCAATTGTGCGTAGATAAGTTTCTTATGTAAAATGTGATTATTACTATTATTTTTTTTTTAAACTTCGTTTATATTGAAACATACTTTTGCGCGGGTATGAGGGGCATTGTTAGAGCTCCAGAGACCAAAATAAACCGTTGAAAAGTATTTCAATCGGCCCTGAACTTTACACAGGATCCTAGAATATTAAACAATACTTGTTTGTTCATGCGCATTGTATGCTACAATACACACAACTAGGACTTTAACTACTGAACGAGCCAATAATAATCTTCCATTTTTAAAAATATTTACACATATCTAAAAGAATATATCCAATCTAAATAGTATACAATTATAACCATCAATGACAAAGATGATTCAGTTATAATGTTTAGGTTACGGGTAAAATTATATTTAATATTAGTCTTTACACAAAATCCAGCAGAATTATAAATGCCAAGCCAATAAGACGTAAACTAGAAACCTATGTAGTTCTAGGTCTATATGTGTCAATTTTGCGGAACACGCTTAAAAATAAACAAAAATCAACAGCTAATCCGTAGAATACGTTACATTGATCATAACCTGCTCAGTCATATTGTTTTTGCGCTTAATATACTCGACATACCTTTTTAAAATAATTATTGTTAGTACATAGACTACAAGGTTTGAAGCAAAGAATGTTTACAATGTTGACACTCGATAGACGCAACTCGTTGGTGCGAAAACATAAATTTCCATTTCCAAACGTTTTCAGTGCGCAATAATTTAATTCAGTTACATTTATAAAAGTTTAACAACGATAGGACTCTAGTTGTATTCAATAATAACAAGTCAACAAACTTATTCACAAAACGAATATATTCCCACCTCCGTATTAGCTTCATTCCTCACGAAGCCCTATTACCTCATACACATCTTACTGTTATAACAGGGTAGGGAACTGGGATAAAATATCGTTTAATTCTTAATTGTATTTATGTTCATACTATTACATTATTTAATTGTAGGTTAGATAGATTATAATAGTTGTAATAGGAATGGTCCATAGTGTGTTTGACTGTAATTCCCCTCACTAGATACATGTCTGAATAGCCTGTAGTTGTCCCAGTCGTAAAGAGTGCGAGTTAATGCATGCACAGGTTAGGTGCCCCCTCCCCTCGCGGGACTGTTGGGGTTATGCAGGCGTTGGGTTACCTTGGCTTGATGTTGAGGCCGAGAGAATTAATTAAGTTGAATGCTAGACTCTTGTGATCCGTGGCAGAACTCTGTGTTTTTCTATATTCAACGTATATTAAAGTCTTAAAATTGCACGTGTGTAAAAGTTATTCTTTCAAGGCGGCTTTATAACCTGTCTTTCTTCAATTTTTACCTAAATACCTCACATCACTGCAGTCATCAGCACCATCACTTTGCGATGACTTAATAACACAAAACCCTCCCCCTAACTGAAATAACTCTGCCCCCATTCCCCGATACTAAAATCAACACACTCCTTGTTACTATAACTTAAAACCACTCGTTTCACCATGGACACATTTCATTAAAAGTTTAAAGAGTTTAGAAACTCCCGAGCCATTATATATGTGCTATATTATTGAAATAATATTTCCACAAAATAAAATAAGGTCAGGTGTAGGGTTTAAATTTTGGTATGCCGTTTATTTGCCGTTGGCTTTTTGGGAAATAGTCGAATTCGTGATTTTGATTGTTTGAACAATAGTCCATTATTGCTGAAGATCAAATCTGTATATCGTGCCGTTTGGACAAACGGCCAATCTGGATATCAAACTTCTGCCAAACAGAAATAGAACAAATGTCTTTCTGTCATATTGGTCAGTGTTATGGTAAGGCTGACAAAACCAGGGAGAATGCACCTTTGCTAGAATAAAATATTTGCGCACAAAGATTCATCATCTTCATATTTTTTACAGCTTGGAATCGGCCAGGTAATGAATCCATATTGTTTAAATCTGGAATAGTTTACTAAAGATGTAACAGGTGTCGTCAAGGTCAGTGATATCTACTGTCAAACGGCAATTAGTCATATATGTCTATGGTCTAAATATGTGTTCAAAGTGTAGCGATCTTGTTTAAAATGAGTCTGTATGCAATTTGAAGTGTAAAATCTAGCTCTAGATTTACGTTAAATACTAGATTGATGCCGAGGTATATATATCTAATAGATAAATTGTTTTAACGTTGTTTCTGTGCTTAGCATAAAAATAATGACTAGGTCTATAACTGTATACATTTTTAAAATTTAATTTATGAGTCGAATATTGACATACAAAGTAAAGATTCCTCTTAAGACCTAGCGATCCATTGGGCAGATGACGTGGAGTTCATATGTTTCTTGACCTCGGCATATAAAGCGATAATGTGGTCAGCGATATGCCCATGTGCCTCTACTTTCCATAACGTGAGTTAGGTACCCATCAGAGTTGGGTGGACTCATTAAGTTTCACTAATTGAACTCGGATTCGAACACGAAACTATCCGGTTAGCAGTCTGGCACCCACCACTCGGTCACGACATTCCATCGAGTATTAAGATGGAAAAGGATATTTCTGTGCGCTGCAGCTTTTAAACTTTGAAATCGTCGTGTGATTTCACATATATGAATATTCTAGATTTAAGTACATGCATAATCAAGCCGTATTTTAATATAAAGTTATTACTACTAATAATGTTTACTTAGATTTGATTACTCCGGTACTATACTTATGCTGCAAGTGTACAATATTATTTTTATTTGCGTACTGCATTTAAAACGGAACAAGGAAGTAATAAATTGTTTCAATGAATGCAAATATTGGTTCCTAAAAAATTTAATCATTCATACATTCAAACAGTTGTATATCTCTACTATTTAAATTTAGGTCCAGACCAAAGATCATTAAAACTGTTCCAGTCTTTAATGAATTATCGTTAAAACAATCTTTATGTGGTGATTGTATATATTAAAGATACGCTTGTATTGACGAATGATTAGTTTGCAGCAATGCCTATTTACTTTCACGTATACGAAGTATAGAGAAAGTATTGTATTCGTGCAAAAATTCGTTTTATGCCTCCCTGCGTCGGAAAAACATAGTTTTGCAATCTTGTCCGTATGTCTGTGTGTGTATGTATATGTGTGTAAACACGATAACTTGAGTACCGATAACTTGAGTACCGTTACAGCTAGGTTGATGAAATTTCATGTATCAACTTTTGAGCGATTTCCTATAACCGGAAGTGGAACATTTTCTTCTTTGAATTTTTCCAAAGCCAATAACTTGTGTACTATTCCAGACAGATAAAGAAAATTTCACGTTAAGTAAAAGATCCAATTTTCTGTCTTCTGTCAAATTTTAAGTAATTTCCGTTGACCAGAAGTAGTAATTTACGCTATTTCTGATTTCTCAAAAAAAAAAAAAACGCATGTGAATTTATAAAGTAGGCTACTAATAATATTCCGCACTATTATGCACACTTTGTAGTTCACTTGGTGTGCAATTCTGTTTTCTACAAGTTTCTATTCTATTTTTAAAAGTTAAGCATTTAAAATGGCTTAAAAATCATGTCTATATCCCGAGTTGCATCCCTGTTGTTTTACATAAGAATATTCGAGAAAGTTTAGGGGAGATCACTCCCGGTTTATTATAATTATCAACGCTTAACTTCCAATGTTTTCTCACAAAAGTGTTTATAGCTTTGGAAGAATATGTTGTCTGTATTTTTTAAAATTCGGCTGCTGTATTTGGTGATAAAATTTGTGCTGACAATATTTCAAAATAGTCCATCTAAATTGGGATTTTAAAATAAATGTATATAATTTTAAAAGGAGAAAAAAAAGTACTCAAAACAATCTATTTATATTTTATTATCGTGTAAGTAAGCATATAAAAAGGGTAATTTTAAGTAAATATTTGACAATCCATATTTACAACTTCACAACTCCAACTCAGTCTATTATAATTCAAGCTAGTTTTTAATCGTTAAGTATCTTCTTTGTAATCTTAAAAACATGTCAATTTTGATAAAAAAAAGTATAGTCTTTTAAAATACATCATGCTATTTATAAATTCAATTTGTTCCATGTATATATTGTGTATATGCAAATAAATAGTATGAAACGAAGAAATCCCAAAATTAATATATGCCAACAAATAGTATAAATCTATAAAATCCCAACATGAATATATCCTGTAAACACTACACATTGTTCGGCAATGGATTGAAATAACCGAAGATACAAGGCTGCTTCAGATCTGACGCAGGATCACAGGTATTGTATGGTTGACGTAACCCTAACCCTCGTAACGGTCATTAAAATACAGTTGAAATACTTTAAATATTAAGCCTCAAAATGTTCATGGTCATAAAATGTTCTAATGAATTTTATTTCTAATAGATCTTTATTTGGAGTATTTACAAAAAAATAATTTTGTTAAAACGCAAAGCTAAATTATATATAACTATTTGGAGTTTTAAAATACAACTACAATGTACAAGATGTGACTATCAATACGTTGCCGATAGTCATTGGTCTTTAAAGATAAACATCTCAGTTATTCCTAAAAGAAAAAGCTAATGTGCTGGTTCATCAAAATGGCTAGAACTGGTCAAAGTTTGATTTTTTTATAACTCTTTATGCGTTTATGGAAAACAATAAACTATTGACTTTAAAGTCATTGAATGTGTGGGAAACTCCATTAGCAAAGTTCGTTTCTTATTTTAAAGAAAGTATAATTGCTTAAAAGGTTTTTTTTTAAATAACAAAATAAATGCTATAAAATTAAAACCAAATATGTGTTCTCCGTTTATAAGATTTTGAACTGTATTTTGATGGTTAAATAAAGTCAACCAACTATATTTCCTATTTATGTACACAGCTTTACAGTTACCTAAGTAAAAATGTCTTTGGAAGTGTAGCTGGAACGAAATTTGACATTGCATCATCATTTCCCCAGTATGAAATAACTTTAAGATGTCCTGGAACAGTATTTTTCCTATTTGCATCTGGCGGATCTCTATCAGGATTATTTCCGAAAATAATCAACTTCTCGTTGTATGATAAAGCACCATATTGTTTTCTTTGGCAATTCCATAGCTTAAAAACAAATTTTACTTCAATTCTTTTTATTGACGATGCTTTCAAAATAACCCACAAAGAGCCATTTGTCTGTAATATGTAGCTGTGTTTGTCGTTCTTGAAAGTGGTCAGCTGGTCTGCTGGTCCATCCAAATCGGTTAGCTTGGTACAAACGTCACAAGGAAACTCGTAATTGTGAACAACTGTATTCTCAATGTTGTTATGAGTTTCAGATGAGAAAATAAGAATGGAGTTTTCAAAGACAGTTGCGTATTTTATATCTAATTGCGTTGGAATTTCTCTGAATTTTTTAAAATCCAAACTCCTTGGGTTTATAAGATAAATTACATTATCACTTTTGTCTAAGATGTAAATAAACTGCCCATGAGAAACAAGTAACACATCGTTACAGAACAGATTCAAAACTTTTTTCCAGGCGTTCACAGAGAGGACAAACAATTTATATTGCTGCGTGTTTGGCATGTTAAGAGGTTTTCCTATTGCGTACAAGTCTGTATCAAACGTCACAAGCTGAATATTTTTTTTTAAACCATCACAAGTTGGCAAATCGAACCAAGTCTCATCACTAGCATGTATTGCTCTAAACTGTCCATCTCTTCTTGCATAAACCCCAACGTGTGTAACGCTACTACACGATCTGTGCACAGCCGCTGATGGCCACTGGCCGTCTCTTGAAGGTTGGGCTTGGTACGACAAAGCGCTGACGATTATATCTCTAAAGTCTTTGTTTTCAGAACACATTTTAAGATAATAAACTTGTGTTAACACCTCTGGACTCACTAGATATGTCCTCATCAGACTGAGTAATTCTGTCATTTTATCTTTTCTAGATAAATGCTCGGTTAATGCAACATTAAGCGAGTTATCAGAAGGTACTTTTTCCAATTCATTGCCATCTTTTTCTGTGTTGACTATTTTGTTTGTGTTTTGAATATCTGTGTTAGTATTATTTAGTATTATTTGGAGCATAGCAATCGACCCATCGTATCACTGATTCCAACACAATATCTTCACTACTGACACAAAGATCCTGGCTTTTTATCAAATTACGAACTTCATTGGAAGACAGTTGTAGATATGTTGATGAAAGACTTATTTGATCATGAAACATGAAGCAATGTAACTCATCTAGAACAATAGTTGAGCCAACAAGTTTAGCTGTTACGTAAATGTTTTCCCAGTTCTCCATCGTAATAGACTCAGCTGCAAATATTTCACATATTTTTACCATAAAATTAATCTGCAACATGTGCACAGCCCTCCAGAGGTGAATGAAATTATCCAACGTTAAAACATTGACACCTGTGTAAAGTGTTTTCAGAATCAGCTGAAATATTTCATAGGAAACATCTTTTAACTCAACCCAGTTTTCTGTAATCTCCCTCATTCCTGATCGAAACAACGCTTGGAAAAATTCAGAGCAGGCCGCAAGAACGAGCTTATGACAAGTGATTGTGTCATCTTTTATCTTGATTGTAAAGTCGAGAAACATTTTGTCTGTCCACACAATCCCGAGACATTTCACGATCTCGGTGCAGATTTCAGGTGAGTTCATGTTGTAGGAAGATCTGTAATGTAGATAAAAATAACCAATAAGCTTTATACCAACACACGCACACGAATACATACACACATATATGTATATATATTTACATATATATATATATATATATATATATATATATATATATATATATATATATATATATATATATATTGATATGTGTATATACAACACAATGTTATTTTTTCAAAGACAGGCACACATATACATATATATATATATATATATATATATATATATATATATATATATATATATATATATATATATATAATTATCTACGTGGGGACCTCGCGGGAACCACCACCACGTAAGCGAGCATAGCCTTCCCTCCCTCTCCAAGCGGAACGCTACCACCACCACCAGCCTGGTGAAGTCTGGTTCACACCAAATGTTTACAATCGTAGAGCCCGGTCGAATTATTGACGTGTATTAGAGGCAGATTATTTATTTTTAAACGATTTGCAACTTAGAGAAGGTAATTTAGAGGAGGCTGTTTTAACGGGGGTGGGTGGTGTAGGGGTGGGGGAACTGAGGTTGGGAGTTATAGCGACGTATAGTACACCGGGGGTTGGCTCGTTTAATTATACATTTCTAGCATAAAAGACCATGAGCGTACACAATGTAGACAAGTTCAAGAGCTTCCAGTTGCTCACCCAAAAGTCTCGAGTTCGGACATTACACACATTTAGAATTTGTACAATCATTTAATAATACTCTATGCATCGGTACGTAGTGTGTTAATCACTATTTGACCCGATATAAAGCAACTTAACGGTTCCCGTATACCCTACTATGATGTTAAAAAAAGTAAAGTTCTCCTTCCAAAACATGGTACAATAGAAGTAGAGTGCACTTTTTATGTGACCTTGGCATACGAAGAGATAATATGGTCAGTACTATGCCTAGTCGCACTTACATTCCCTAAAGTGAGTTAGGTTCCCATCAGAGCTTGCTGGTTAGCAGTCCAGATCTCTACCGCTAGGCCACTCCGTCCCATACTATCATGTTACTGTTATTTATATATCCAGGAAACTACACCCACATCCCTGCTCCTTCAACGACAAAACTTGAAGCTACCCAGATATATTTTAAAATTCATTATTGGAATCAATTTAGTAGAATTTTCTTGCCTTATATTCAAGACAACAAATTGCCAAGTCTTATGTTCATATAAAAGAATATTTTTTTCCGTGGCATTATCTCATGCTTCGAAACAATCGAACTATCAGAATGTATCAAGGATAAAATTATTATAATTACAGAAATTACTGACCACCTAATACTAGATCTAAATTAAATATTAAGCTTTACTCAAATTATAGTTAAGAGAAGTCTAAAGTTTAAACATTAGTTATTTGATCTTTATAGATGTGTTTTTTTGCAATAAGCGCTTAACAAGATTTATACACTAATTATAAATGAAACACATTATACTTATTTAATCCGTGCACTGATAATGTTTTTGTGTGTAATAGATTTTACATACGTTCTATAATATTTAGATCTATAAACAATTTCTAATGTCGTAGATTCAAAACATGCAAGGTCGAAAGCAAAAGTTAGTAAACAATGTTTATTGGTGCGAGAAAATAGGTTGTATTTCTTAAAATTTTTATTGCGCAAAAGATGGTGTGCAGTCAAATTTATCAGTGTTCTATTAATTAAATAATGATACGCCGGCAAACATATACACATGCATATATTATCTCACTTACATTATAACTCTCCTCCCCCATCCCACACCCACTAAAAAATGAAATTTTCCTATTCCCCAACACGGACAATACACTATGCGACAGTATAGTTTTCTCCTTTCTCGTATACAGAGTATTGAGATGGTAAAGATTGTTATGGAAAACATTTCGCATACGAGGGATTATCAAACAATTATAGTCACGCAACTTATAATACTAAACAACCACTAACGGGTTTCAAAACAAGACAGAAGGAAATTAAGGCTCTTCAAAACTTAATTTATTTAATACGGATACACTCAGTGGCGTCGCTAGGTCGGGTGTCACCCGGTGCGGCACCTAACTGTGTCATCCCTCCCCAACCTCGCCCCAGACGTAGATTGACGTGTCAGTTATTACAATTCTTAAGAAACTTTTTTTTCCTCAGGCATATTTTAGTTGGTGTCACCCCCCCCCCCCCTCCACCGATGACAGCTATAAACTGTGTCCAGATAACACTAACGATCTTGATATATAGTCGGTTATATATACAGCTTGATGGAGTATTGTTTTCTATATCGTTTGCAGGTTTGCATCATGGTGTGCCCCCCCCCCACCCACACACACTTTTAACGGGATTTGTCAATTGTGCTCTTAAAAAAGACTTTTTAACTCTAATTAATCATCTTTTTAACTGGAATGATCGTTGTTCTATATATAATTAGCTGTTTTTGCCCTGGTGGAACTCCCCTAAATGGTATCACACGGTGCGGTCCGCATCCTCACTAACAGTCTATTCAAACACTAAATGCAAATGCTAGTACGAAAACTAAGAAACAGTTGCTAAAATTACGAAACAAGTCTACACTGATTCTGGATGAGATCTAAACGAAACTGAGGCAATCACACATGTTCTAACACACCTTATATATACCCTTACAGAAAACAGGTACAAAAAAAGGTTGTCATAACTCAGAGCACGAGGATTGAACATGGAAGAACGGGAGAGGGTACAAAGTACAAACAACATTCACCAGCATTCCGCCCCCTTCACTCGTTCACTACACAGCACAAGTAGGTGTAAGTTATATATATATATATATATATATATATATATATATATATATATATATATATATATATATATATATATATATATATGTATATATATATATATATATATATATATATATATATATATATATATATATATATATATATATATATGTAATTGTATACCTATAAATGCATAATGAAATTACTTGTATACGAGTTTAAGCATAATTGTCTACTTATATGTAATTAGAAAAAAAATTAATTTCCAGGCAGTAACAGATTTTATCAAAGCCGTTTCTTCTAACTTTATATGGGATGGCCTCGGCAAAGTTATAGACAGTGTGGCATTGAAATCCTGGCAGCGTATTTTTAACAAAAACTTAAACCAACGCTAAACATCCACATATGACCTTCACTTTAATCTAAGGCTAATCCTTAAACTCAGGCTAATCCTAAAAATAAAAACTAATCTTCCACTACAATCATCCACAGCCTCAATGTTGTTTGAAACTTCCATCTTGTGTCGCGTTGACGTTGAGGCCGACTGTCATAGATTTCGTTCCTTTATGGTCAAGTCGGTAAAGCTCATGGTTGCTAAATCGAAAAGTTTTGATTTCGCGCCCTTTGGCAGATGAGGCTCGTTAGCTGGGGACAGTCACTCTTCTAGGAGAGACAACTCCAAAATCAAACAACTACTGTCTTGTAGTTTTTTCTTTGTTGGACAAAGGCTATGGAGGCCAATCCAAAAAGTAAAGCAGCCTGAAATCGAGGTCAACGTCCTATACGGCGTATTGCAAGTTGACATGCATATACTTTATTGTGTTGGAAGGAATCTATTATACGGAGGCTATCACATACATATATTTTGCTATTTATTTTTAAAACGAATACAAATGAAGATCTTTTTTTCTTTGGCAGTCTGCCTCTTGGTTTGACTGCCCGTTTAGTCAATGTCTTAACTGCATAAATAATGCTTAACAAACACGAGTAAAGCAATACATTTATCACAATGAAAAACATGCTAGATTTATTAACACGCATTCACACTGTAGCCTACAACGGACAATGGCTAGGGTATTACCACCAATGCTCGCATTGACCAGCCAATGTACTAAAGCCGCTGATTAATTTAAATTCTTCGGACAATGGCCAGGGGATACTGGCCATTGCCCGCATTGGCCGGGGAAGGTACGAAATACAATGTTAGTATCTTCTTCTTAGTGATATTTCTTGCTGCTAGTGGTTGTTGCGATGCGAGATGCTGGTACAGGGCCGACGACACAAGATAAAGTAGTTTCACTTGAAACACAAAATCCTTAGATTTATCTTGGTTCTTTAATTGATATTTATTTACAGTATGCATCTACCACAGTTGACTATGAAAGGATGCCTACAATAGCTATAGTAGAACGATGGCCTGGAGATAACAATACTTGAACTACAATAACTATTAGGTCCTTACGATAACCAAGCGACAACTATATGATGACTGACCCTTCTAACCTATCTCTGTCTTTATATACTCCTAATCTCTAAGTCCTAACTTAATTAAATGTCACTCACCTTCTAATAGCTAATATGCTACAGAAGTGTTGGCTACATTTTTTACGTTTCACACAAGATACAACGCTAATAGTCATAAGCAAAAGGGACGTTACTCTAAACGTACATAATTGATTACGCTATCTTCTACTATAATAAATGATATAATATGCATTCATAACAGTTGTAATATTTTTACAAGCTTTTATTTAACTCATTTCCTCTGTCTGTCGTTAGTCGTCAGTCTGTCTGTCTAGATCGAAACGCCGGAGTGAAAATTCGGACATTTCTACTTGACCTATACGATTCACATTTGGCACGTGGGTCAAGACATGAAGACAATGCAATCTGAAATTAAATTTGATTTAATTGGATGCCTAATTAATTTTTTATGAATTAACTAAAATTTGGACCGAATTAGTAGGCATGTCTATCCAACCACACCACACGCGTCATCAGGTTCAATAGCTGCGCCATCACGTTCAATGGCTGCGCCATCACGTTCAATAGGCGCGCAATGGTTTTTAGTCCTGTAACTCTATTGTAAATAAAACAAGTAAAGTACTGAAAAAAATTCATAAAAAACGTTTTAATAACAAGCGTTTATGTAATAATGCACTAAAAAGTAGAAAATAAATTATACACTACCATTTAAATTACTATTAATAAAAGCGTGGGTCACTTTAGTACCTATTGAATACCTTCACTAATATTTGAGAAGAAACCCACGCTTTAAAAGATGGCTAAAAAATACAACTAAAAATAACTTTTTTAAATATATAAAAAATTTGACGACAATTTTTGAGCCCCGTTTTTGGTCCCCATCCGCCATAATACACTTTGTAGGATCGGTCAAACAGTTACGTGTCCTCTATTTAGCTATCAAAGGGGGCAACGAGTCAAAGAAGTCATTCAAATTTGAAGAGTTGCCTATATTTTACACTGTAGTTTGTGTAATGGATTTTATTTTTTGCGGAAGAGCGTGGTATAGTGACTGCAAAATACAGATAATAGTACCGCAGCTACAGTGTTTTTCTTTTACAAACCAAATATCAAGGCAAAAATGCACGAAAATTAAATTAAAAAATTTTTAAAATATTAATTATGGTCAACCGTGTGCCTCTAAACGGCCTGGGCCCCCTCCCCCCCTCCGCATTGCGGGGTCTGGCGGCACTGTAGTTCCGCCCCTGCTGTGATGTTTCTTTCAACATCACAATGCCTTGTGTCTACCTTCATTTGGGGTCTTAGTGGGATGTGTATGCTATATGCTTGCCAAAATTTGTTAGTGTCTGTGAATGTTGTAGATCAATGGCTTCGGGCTGATTTCCTTTTGTAGTATACGTTAACTTAACTGTAGTTGTCGCAAGGTAATGACTACTTACGGCTCACTTAACCCTGTTGAGTACCATGGCGTTCTTGGTAAGACTGTGGTTATGTGTGCTTTAAGAATTGATTTTAAGATTTGTGTTTGATCACGCTTGCACTGTTTAAATATAACCAAAGAGACGTAGATTAGTCATTCCCCTTGTCAGGGCTTACATAATATACTGGCATCGGTACCCGTTTCACGTGAATTATAGTTCTATATATTTTAAAATGTTTTACTTGTTTGAGAAAAACAATTTATAAAATAGTTATTGGTCAAAACGCAATGTGCTTTACTACACGCTAAACGATATTAGTGACAAAGCAAAGAAACAACTAATTAGCTAAAAATCCGACAAGTTTAACATAACACCGGCACACACTGATTAAGTGACTTAAATAATTAAAAACTCGGCTATTCAATAGTATTTTTCTTGTTTTAAAAGTGATTTATTTTTATTAGGTTTTTATTTATAGATCTATAGATTTAAATGAAATAGTTCATTTCTTCATCGGTAACCATACCATATTAAATGCAATCGCTGATTAAGAGACTTAAAATTAAAAACCCGGTTGTTCAATGATAGTATTGTTGTTTTTGTCTCTAAAAAAACCTATTTCGGCTGAGCATGGGTCTGACCACACCATCCCTTCATGTGCTAAAAAGACATAAACATGTGAACTCTACTTCGCCTACCCCGTGTCCCGCCAAGTCCAAATAGGCAACTTTTTTATCAACATATACAAGAAAAAAATTGAATTAAAATAAAGATTGACTTGGTGTATCTCGAACCCGTACTACCCACATGGTATCAATTACCGCTCATCTCAACTATTTAGGCACCTTATGAATCATGAAGAATAAAAGAACTACTTAAAAAACTTAACTTACGCGAATAGCCCTATTCTTTCAAAGTAAATTGTATCCCAAGTTAGCCAATTCCATAGCTAAACAAAGATTTCTATAAAATAATTAAGGCCTGAAATAGTTTATTATAGGAATTTATTATGAGAATAGAATATAGAGCAGAAAGTCTAAATCTAGATCTTAGCGTCTACGTCTAGTTTTTCTGTAGATCTAGAATCTCTAGATCTAGAATCCAAATAGATAAAGTAAATTTTATAAGTTTAGGCCGAGAAAATTGTATTGTATACTTTTCATAGCGTACGTAGATCTAAATCAAATTTGAATGAATTTCTTTATATTCTAAAATCGGAAGATGACGCAATGAGTTTCTGTAAACAATTGGCATGTGACGTCATTGTTTTAAATCGTTCTTTTTCACAACTATGAACACTTTTCCGATTGCATAATTAAAACTGTTTTTCTACATTCGAATACGCATTTATCTTTTATTTTTCTTCTTTAAATAAAATTGTGTGTATACATTTAAAACATCTAACATATTATTTTCAACAAAAGTCCGTATCAAGTTCTCCATATATCGCTGAAGATTCTGATGTGATATCCTGCGAAAATATTTTGCGGACAGAGAAAGATAAAGAGAGAGAGAGAGAGAGAGAGAGAGAGAGAGAGAGAGAGAAGTGAGCACTTGGGCTTTTATATATTAGGATATATCTTCTTCTTCTTCTTCGTTCTTAATTTTTAGTGTTGAAGGGGATCGAGATTTATCTGCCAGTGGGTTTGGAGTTGTCTCTCCTAGAAGAGTGGCTGTCCCCAGCTAACGAGCCTCATCTGCCCGAGGGTTCGAACTCGAGACTTTTCGGTTTTGCAACCATGAGCTTTACCGACTCGACCACGCCGAACCCTTTAGGATATATAATTAGGATATATATATATATATATATATATATATATATATATATATATATATATATATATATACCTATATATAAAATGTAATGATTTGAGTGTTTAAGCGTGCTTGTCTACTTATAATTTAGTTAATGTGCGTTTATTATTGACTAAAAAAATGTTTAATACCTGACTGTGACAGATTTGATCTAAGCTATTTCTTCTAGCTTTATGCATGATGGCCCAGGCAAAGTTATAGACAGGGTGGCATTGAATTCCTGGCTGCTTATTATTTAACTGAAACTTGAACCGCTACTAAAAAACCACATATGACCTCCAATTTAATCTTAGGCTAATCCTACAACTCAGGCTATACCTAAAAATAAAACATAATTTTCAGTTCAATCAGAAACTGCGGCAAAGCACATAGATGAATAACCCATATTTTGCTATTTTTTTTTTACAAATGAACACCGGTGGTGAATTGTTTAATTTACAATGGCAGTCTGCCTCTTGGTTTGGCGGAACGTTTGGCATATATTGCATTTCATACAGAATGCAAACAATAGTGAAGCAATACAGTTCTGACAATAAAAACGAATTTAATGTCATGTAGCATAGTCTTCATGTCTTGACCTACTTTCCAACTACGAACCGTATCCATAAACTAGAAGTGTCTGCAATTTCGCTCGGGTGTTTCGATCTAGACAAACTGACAACAGTCTTACGATTGACGAGGACGTGAGTTAAATAAAAGCTTGTAATAAAACAACTAAGACTAAAGTACTAAAAATGTTTTCATAAAAAACGTTTTAATAACATGCTTTTATATAATATTGCATTAAAAGGAGAAAATAAATTATATACTTCTACTTAAATAAATATATAGTAAAGCGTGGTTCTCTTCTTAATTATTAGTACTAAAGTGACCAACGTTTTTTCTTTAAAGTTATTTAAATAGTAGTGTATAATTTAGTTTTAGTGAATTATTACATTAAAGCTTGTTATTTAATTAAAATGTTTTATGCATTTTTAAATTTATTATCAACGCTTAACATCCAATATTTTCTCACAAATGTGTTTATAGCATTGGAAGAATATATTGTCTAAGTATTTATTGATTGGGCTGCTTTATTTGGTGAATAAACTTGTGCTGACCAAATTTCAAACTATTCCATCTAAATTAGGATTTTAAAATAAATGTATACAATTTTAAAAGGAGAAAAACAAGTACTAAAACAATCTATTTACATTTTATTATCGTGTAAACAAGCATATAAAAAGGGTAATTTCAAGTAAATGTGTGACAGTCTATTTCTACAGTAGCATTTTCATATCTTCCACTCACTTATTAATCAAGATAGTTTTTAATCATTAAGTATCTTGTTTGTATGCTCTCCTAATCATCTGTAAATTTTAATAATAAAAAAGTATAGTGTTTTAAAAGAAATCATGCCATTTATAAATTAAATCCCTACTTGTGTATATGCAATTAAATGGTATAAGTTATAAAATCCCTTAATTAATATATTTAAAAAAAGTGTAAAAAATGAAATCCCAAAATTAATATATCCTGTAAACACTACACATTGTTCGGCAATTGATATAACCAAAGATACAAGGCTGCTCCAAATCTGACGCAGGATCACAGGTAATGTATGGTTGACGTAACTCTAACCCTAACCCTGGTAATGGTCATTAAAATACAGTTGAAATAGGCTCTACTTAAAATATATAAAGCTTGAAAATGTTTATCTGTTGAACATGGTCAGGAAATGTTTTAATAAATTTTATCTCTAATAAATGTTTATTTGGAATATTTACAAAATAATAAATTTATTATAACGCTAAGCTAAATATAAAACAATTTGGAGTTTCACATTGTAAAACACAACTACAACACACAAGATGTGACTATCAATATGTTGCCGTTTGTCAATGGTTTTTAAAGACAACATCTCCTAAAAGAAAAAGCTAATGCGCTGGTTCATCATAAAGGTTAGAACTGGTCAAAGTATTTTTCTAATAACACTTTAATAATGTTTTTCTTATAAAACAATAAACTATTGATTTTAAAATCATTGAATGTGTGGTAAACTCTATACCATTACCAAAGTTCGTTTCGTAATTTGAAGAAAGCTTATTTGCTTAAAAAATATAAAAAGAAATAAAAGCTACAAAAAGAACACAAATAAAATAATTGTTCTCCATTTGTAAGCATTAGAAATGTGTTTTTACGGTTAAATAAATCAACCAAATATCCATCATATTCGATGGTCACAGCTTTACAGTTATTTACGGAAAAATGTCTTTGGGAGTGTAGCTGGAACGAAATTTGAACATGTACCATCATATCCCCAGTGAGATATAAATGTAAGATGTCCAGGAACAGCACTTTTCCTATTTGCATCTGGCGGATCTGACTTATAGCTATTTCCGAAAATAATCAATTTTTCGTTGTAGGTTAAAGCACCGTATTGTTTCCTTTGGAAATCCCATAGTTTAGAAACAAATTTTATCTCAATTCTTTTTAATGGCGATGCATTCAAAATAACCCACAGAGAGCCATTTGTCTGTAAGATGTAGCTGTGTTTGTCGTTCTTGAAAGTGGTCAGCTGGTCTGCTGGTCCATCCAAATCGGTTAGTTTGGTACAAACGGCTGACGGAAACTCGTAATTGTGAACAACTGTATTTACATTGTTGTTTTGAGTTTCAGAGGAGAAAATTAGAAGAGAGTTTTCAAAGATAGTTGCGTGCTTTACATCTAATTGCGTTGGAATTTTTGTGAATTTTTTAAAATCCAAACTTCTTGGATTGATATG
Source organism: Physella acuta (assembly GCF_028476545.2). NCBI lineage: Eukaryota > Metazoa > Mollusca > Gastropoda > Physidae > Physella > Physella acuta. Next base: position 349,705 of record NW_026731945.1, on the reverse strand, counting down.
ATAAATTACATTATCACTTTTGTCTAAGACGTAAATAAACTGCCCATGAGAAAAAAGTAACACATTGTTACAGGGCAGATTCAAAACTTCTTTCCAGACGTTCCCAGAGAGGACAAATAATTTATATTGCTGCGTGTTTGGCATGTTAAGAGGTTTTCCTATTGCGTATAAGTCTGTATCAAACGTCACAAGCTGAATACTTTCTTTTAAACCATCACAAGTTGGCAAGTCGAACCAAGTCTCATCACTAGCAAGTATTGCTCTAAACTGTCCATCTGTTCTTGCATAAACCCCAACGTGTGTAAAGCTACTACACGATCTGTGCATAGCAGCTGTTAACCACTGGCCGTCTCTTGAAGGTTGGGCTTGGTACGCTAAAGCGCTGACGATAATATCTCTAAAGTCTTTATTTTCAAAACACATTTTTAGATGATAAACTTGTGTTAAAACCGCAGGAGTAACTAGATATGTCCGAACCAGACTCAGTAATTCTGTCAGCTTATCTTTTCTAGATACATGGTCGGTTAATGCAACATTAAGCGAGTTACCAGAAGGTACTTTTTCCAATTCATTGCCATCTTTTTCTATGTCGACTATTATGTTTGTGTTAGTAATATCTGTGTTTGCTTTATTTGGAGCATAACAGTCGACCCATCTTATCACTGATTCTAATACCATATCTTCACTACTGACACAAAGTTCCTGGCTTTTTATCAAATCCCGAACTTCGTTGAAAGTCAGTTGTAGATATGTTGCTGATATACTAATTTTTTCAAAGTTTCTCAACATGAAGCTTTGAAGCTTCTCTAGAACAATAGTTGAGCCAAAAAGTTTAGCTGTTACGTAAATGTTTTCCCAGTTGTCCATTGTAATAGACTTAGCTGCAAATCTTTCACACATTTTTACCATAAAATTAATCTGCAACATGTGCACAGCCCTCCAAACGCGAATGAAATTATCCAAGGTTAAAACTTCGACACCTGTGTAAAGTGTTTTCAGAATCAGCTGAAATATTTCATAGGAAACATCTTTTAACTCAACGCAGTTTTCTGTGACCTCCCTCATACCTGATCGAAGCAACGCTTGGAAAAATTCAGAGCAGGCCGCAAGAACGAGCTTATGACACGTGATTGTGTCATCTTTTATCCTGATTGTAAAATCGAGAAACATTTTGTCAGTCCACATGCTCCCCAGGCATTTCACAATCTCAGAACGTATTTCAAGTGTGTTCATGTTTTACGGATATCTGTAATGTATATTAAAAAAAAACATGATCCAAAATTGTATATATATATATATATATATATATATATATATATATATATATATATATATATATATATATATATATGAAATGTCGTAGTAGAATATAGTATAATACAGTAGAATAGAGTAGAATGTAATACAATATAATATAATTTATTCTGAATGAGTAGAATAGAAAAAAAAACCATCCTGCAAACAAAACGACGCCGCACAATATACTCAACATATAAAAATTAACACCCAGCGGCCCAAATCCGTTTATCGTACACAGCCCTCTCACACACTGCATCCATTTAACCCCACGTTCCACAACCTACTCATCCCACACCAGACACACGACCCCACACATACACCGAAAACCCCCCTCCCAGACATACACAACATAACCAGGGTGGGCGCTATACATAGGAGGGCGGAAAAATTTGTAATCGCCATTATTAAAAAGTACCTAATAAGTAACTACTTTATTATATTGTATAAACTATAAACAGGGTACGGTTAATATACAAAGGCCTAGCGATCTATTTCGGTCTTTGGATGAACTATCAATTTTACGCCTCCCCCCCTCCTTAAATTAGGCTTAAATATATAGCTATTCGCGTTGGTGAAAATGCGCCCCCACTTTCCTTATTTGGAAAGGTAGGGGCGCTTTTTACAAGTCACTTTACATTTTTATTTGGGTGTCAAGCAATTGATGTAGAAAACAATTAAATAATTACGTAATGCCAAGTAGCAGTAAACATTCATTATTTAAATTGTATATAATTCAGTAATGAGTGTTTTAAATCATTAGCTACCACGTTTGGTACCCCCCTTTGGGTCGGTGCCTGTGGCGGCCGCCCCACCCGCATTTCCCTAGCCACGCCTCTATTAATATATATTATGATATATATATATATATATATATATATATATATATATATATATATATATATATATATATATATATATATATATATATATATATATATATATATATATATATATATATATATATATATATATATATATGCGAGGTAGGGCGTTTTAATAAGTTTTAACTAGGGCACTAAATAACCTGGCGCCAGCACTGCACACCCCACCCCACCCCACACATACACCCCACACCACACCCACACATACACCACACACTCCAGCCCAAAATTACAACACACACCCAACCCCACAAATACACGCCACCCCGTCCCACACATACACCAAACACCCCACCCTAGAGAGTAGAAGGGAGTTAAGTAGAAGAGAGTAACTGACAGTATGATGGAATGGAGTAGAGTATATAGGAGTATAGTGGATATGTATTATCCTTCTAAATACTTTAAGTTGTAGTATTCGGATAGTAGTAGTATGGTGGATATGTATTATCCTTCTAAATACTTTAAGTTGTAGTATTCGGCTACTAAACTCGCGAAGTCCAAGTGACGTCATATACGCACCTATTGTGCGTAGATAAGTTTCTTATGTAAAATGTGATCATTACTATTATTTAAAAAAAAAAACTTTGTTTGTATTGAAACATACTTTTCACAAATTAATTATTTTTTACATTAAATTCTAGAGAGTCAATCAATTCTGTTCTTATTAACTGAATCTGACATTATTTCGATATTAGTCCTATAGTCAAGACACAACATGCCTATAAACTGTTGATTCCAATGGTTACGTACCAAATAATGCTTTCATAACATATGTACATGTGTAGTAGTAATACATTATTCTTAATACACTTGATTTCATTTAACTTTATATATTCAAATGAATCTGTTCCTACAAACCAGAGTGACGAAATATTTCACAAGGTTTTCATTATCGAATTACCAATAGCGTATTTTTAGATCATACGTTTTTAAAATAAGTCTTTTAATGTAAAGAATGCCGGCACTATGTTTCTTGGATCTTAGTTGTTTGGGCGCGGGTTTGTCCACAATATAGCCCAGCTGTGTGAACAAACCTTGAGTGTACAATAATCACACTACGTATTCGTGTGAGAGAACATCCATCAGCGAGTGACCTGGTGTCAGGGGTATCGTTGGGGCTCTTGAGAGCAAACTAAACCGTAGAAAATTATTTCAATCGGTCCTGAACTTTACACTGGATCCTTCGGTATAAGCAATGCTTGTTCGTTCATGCGCATTGTATTCTACATTACACACAATTACGACATATATGAACCATTACTATTCTTACATTTAATATTTAAAATATTCAAATGTATCTACTAGAATAATTTGCAAGCTATGGCCGTGTATCATTTCTTCAAACGATCTAAATAGTAAAAATTAGTATTACCATACATAAGGTATCAAAGATAAAGATGATTCAGTTATAATGTTTAGCCTACGGGTAAATTATATTTAATATTAATCTTTACACCAAGTCAAGCAGAATTATGAAAGCCAAGCCAATAAGACTTTAAAACTATCAAACTATGTACGTCTAAAATGTGCCAATTTTGCGGAAAGCGCTTAACAATAAGCAAACAGATCAACAGCTAATCCGCAGAACACGTTACATTGATCATAATATGCTCAGTTATATTGTTTTTGCACTTTATATACTCGACTTACCTTTTTAAAATAATTATTTTTAGTACATAGACTACAAGATTTGAAGCAAAGGTTGTTTACAATGTTGACACTTAATAGACGCACCTCGTTGGTGCGAAAACATAAATTTCTACTTCCAAACTTTTTCAGTGCGCAAGAATTTATTTCAGTTACATCGATAAAACTTTAACATCGATAGGTCTATGGTTCTGTTCAATAATGACACGTGAACTATCATATTGATGCCGAGGTATATATCTAATACACGGGTTCCCAACCTGGGGGTCGCGACCCCCCTGGGGGTCGCGACCCCCCTGGGGGTCGCGAAGGTCTTTCTGGGGGGTCGCCAACTGGTACACTAAACCTTTGTAATTTGAAACAAAACATAAATATTTAGAAGAATTTTTGAAATTCGGCTTCATTAACATCACTGGAAATGTAATAGAGAAGAAACAAAGCGCACTGTATAAAGTTGTTCTCAGTCACGAATCTATGAAATCTTCAAAACTAAAACGCCATTTGAGACGAGTCATTCGGAACACACCAAAAAAATATATGGAGTTCTTTCGTCGGTAAGAAGCTACTTGCAAACGCCAGAGACTTGATCGAACAGGAGGTTTTCACCAGCATTAGTGCAAGCATCAAATCTAGTCGCGATAGAAAATGCCAAGCAAAAAAAAAAAAAAAAACAATAGGAGAAAATCTCATCAAACGCTTATTGTACGTAAATGTTAAATAACACATTTTTATCGAAATTTAGCTTTCACCATTGTTTGCTTTTCAAGTTGATAAATCAACAGACGTGAGTTCGTGTTCGCAGTTGCTGGTCTCTGTCTATATTCATGCGGATGATAGCAAAGGAGAGTTGCTATTTTGTAAAGATAGCATGGAGAAAATAAATACGTCTTTTGAAACTGGATGATTAAAATGGGTTAGAACGGCTGTGGGGGCTTGTACTGATGGTGCGCCATCTATGTTTACCTCAAAGTCGGGCTTTCAGAAAACAGAAAAGATTTAGTTCCCTACCACTGCCCTCACCAATCGAAATCAAGAGTACATTGCTAGTATAAGTCGTAAATTATATAAAATCTGGAGCCTTCAAAGAACTGAACACAAACATTAATATAGATCACGAGGTTCTGCTCTTCTACACTACAATACGCGGGCTGTCAAACAAAATGTTGTAAATTGTGTTTTTGAATTGAAATCTGAAATCAAATTGTTCTTGAAAGTGCAAAGGAAACAAGACTTTTTGGTATACTTAAAACGACATAGAGTTGATGGAGAGAGTATCATACCTAGCAGATGTGTTCGAACATCAAGATAAGCTTAACCTGAAGCTTCAGGGAAAATAAAGGAATATTATAACTTTCCATGATAATCTCGGGGCATTTTTATCAAAGCTGCAAAATCGGTAAAAAAAATAAATCTTGGAAATATTGTAAATTTGAGAAACTCTACGGTGTGGTAGATGAATCTGATTGTGAGATAATTAAAACTTTGAAAGAAGCGATTTCTGGGCATCTATTCTTGAATCTCTTGAAAACGAACTGCATCGCTATTTCTCTGAGCTGAAAAAAGAAGAATCTGCATTTACGCATTACCCATTCTCTTCTTCCCTTGATGTTGCCAGCATTCCCGATGAATTACAAGATGAATTCTTTAATTTGCAGAATGATTCCGAGTAAGATGAAAAACTGCAGACACAATTTTGGTGTAGTATTCACCATTCATACCCAAACGTAAAATTGATTGACTTTTCGAGAATATATTTTCAACACTATTCTTCGATTAAGAACAAAATTTAGATAATTATAATCACATAGGTTGGCGTTAACAAAAAATTTTTTTTAATTAAAAACTTAACCACAAAGGTTTAGTGAATAGTATGCAATTTTACTCTTGCTATTAAAATAGTTATCAAGAGTAGTTCATATGGAAAGTCTACTAGAAAATCTTATTTTAGTGCTTATTAATTTCCATACTAATTTCGGCTTTTTAATTCTATGGGGGTCGCGGGTCACTTACTTTTTATAAAAGGGGGTCGCCACTCGAAAAATGTTGGGAACCACTGATCTAATAGATGCATTGTTTTAATGTTGTTATTGTGCTTAGCATATAGTTGCAGCGTATAACTTTAAGATTTTTAAATTTAATCTATAAGTCGAATATGGATATGAAGAAGAATTTTTATATGCAATACAGCTTTTGGAGTTTGAAATCACATGTATGAATATTCTAGATTTAAATATTTGCATGATCTTGTTGTGCTTTGGTTTAAAGTTATGACCACTAATAATTTTTACTTAGATTTGATTACTTCGGTGCTCTAATTATGCTGCAAGTGTACAATATTATCTTCATTGCGTACCGAAATTAAAACTGAACTAGGAAGTAATCAATTGTTTCAATGAATGCAAATATTGGTTCCTAAATAGTTTAATCATTTACACATTCAGACAGTTGTATATATGTACTTGTTGAATGTAGAACTAGACCAAAGATCATTAAAACTGTTCAAGTCTTCAATGAGTTATCGTTAAAACAATCTTTAGGTGGTGACTGTGTAGACTAAAGATACGTTTGTATTAACGAATGATTGGTTTGCAGTAATGCCTATATACTTTCTCGTATACTAAGTATAGAGAAAGTATTGTAGTCGTTCAAAAAAAAACACGAATTCTCGACGTTTTATAGCTCCCTGAGTCGGAAAAACATAGTTTTGCAATCTTGTCCTTATATCTGTCTGTTTGTGTGTGTGTGTGTGTAAACACGATAACTTGAGTACCGTTACAGCTAGGTTAATGAAGTTTCATAAATAAGTATTTTATCAAAATCGTAGATATATATATTAACTTTTGAGCTATTTCCAATAACCGGAAGTGGAACTTTTTGTACTTTGAATTTTTCAAAAGCCTATAACTTGAGTACTATTTCAGATATATAAATGAATTTTCGTATTTAAGTAAAAGATCTAATTCTATGCCTTCTGTTAAATTTTGAGTGATTTCCGTTTACCGGAAGTAGTAATTTACGCTATTTCTGATTTCTCAAAAAAACGCATGTGAATTTATAAAGTACTAATAATAATCCGCACAAAATCTGCACATTTTGTTAGGAGATCACTTGGTGTGCAATCCTTTTTCTACGAGATTCAATTCTATTTTAAAAAGTTTAAAAATTTAAATTGAATAAAAAACATATCTATATCCCGAGTTGCCATCCCCTGTTGTTTCACATAAGGATATTCGAGAAAGTTAAGTAGAGATCAATCCCGGTTTATTATAATTATCAACGCTTCACTTCCAATGTTTTCTCACAAATGTATTTATAGCATTGGTATAATATGTTGTCTAAGTATTTATAAATTGGGCTGCTGTATTTGGTGATAAAACTTGTGCTAACTAAATTTCAAACTATTCCATCGAAATTGGAATTTTATAATAAATGTATAAAACTTCAAAATGAGAAAAAATAAGTCCTCAAAACAATCTATTTATATTTTATTATCGTGTAAATAAGCATATAAAAAGTGTAATTTTAAGTAAATATTTGACAATCCATATTTACAACTTCACAACTCCAACTCAGTCTATTATAATTCAAGCTAGTTTTTAATCGTTAAGTATCTTCTTTGTTATCTTAAAAACATGTCAATTTTGATAAAAAAGTATAGTGTTTTAAAATACATCATGTTATAATTAATAAATTGAATTTGTTCCATGTGTATATTGCAAATAAATAGTATGAAACGAAGAAATCCCAAAATTAATATATTGAAACAAAAAGTATAAAACTATAAAATCCAAAAAAATTATATATCCTGTAAACACTACACATTGTTTGGCAATAGATTGATATAACCGAAGATACAAGGCTGCTCTAGATCTGACACAGGATCACAGGTATTGTATGGTTGACGTAACCCTAACCCTAGTAACGGTCATTAAAATACAGTTGAAATACTTTAATCTTAAGCCTAAAAATGTTCATGGTCAGGAAATGTTTTAATGAAATTTATTTCTAATATATTTTTATTTGGAGTATTCACAAAATAATAATTTTGTTAAATTGCAAAGCTAAATTATATATAACTATTTGTAGTTGGACATTTTAAAATACAACTACAAAGTACAAGATGTGACTATCAATACTTTGCCGTTTGTAATTGGTCTTTTAAGATAAACATCTCTGTTATTCCTAAAAGAAAAAGCTGATGTGCTGGTTCATCAAAGTGGTTAGAACAGGTCAAAATTTTATTTTTTAGAACTCTTATGTGTTTCTGGTAAAACAATAAACTATTGACTTTAAATTCATTGAATGTGTGGGAAACTATATATATACCAAAGTTCGTTTCTTATTTTTTTTAAAAGTGCATTCGCTTAAAAAGTATTTTTTTTTTAAATAAGAAAAATAATGCTATAAAAAAGAACACCAATAAGTTTTCTCTATTTGTAAGCGTGAGAACTGTGTTTTTATGGATAAAGTCAGCCAAATATCTATTTTATTTTATAGACACAGGTTTACAGTTACCTAAGTAAAGATGTCTTTGGAAGTGTAGCTGGAACAAAATTCGACAAAGCATTATCATGTCCCCAGTATGAAATAAATTTAAGATGTCCTGGAACAGTATCTTTGCTATTTGCATCTGGCGGATCTCTCTCAGGATTATTTCCGAAAATAATCAACTTCTCATTGTAGGTTAAAGCACCGTATTGTTTTAACTGGCAATCCCATAGTCTTGAAACAAATTTTATCTCAGTTCTTTTTAATGGCGATGCATTCAAAATAACCCACAAAGAGCCATTTGTCTGTAATATGTAGCTGTGTTTGTCGTTCTTCAAAGTGGTCAGCTGGTGTGCTGGTCCATCCAAATCGGTTAGCTTGGTACAAACGTCACATTGAAACTCGTAATTGTGAACAACTGTATTCTCAATGTTGTATTGGGTTTCAGAGGAGAAAATTAGAAGAGAGTTTTCAAACATAGTTGCGTGCTTAACAACTAATTGCGTTGGAATTTTTGTGAATTTTTTAAAATCCAAACTTCTTGGATTCATATGATAAATTACATTATCATTTTTGTCTACGATGTAAATAAACTGCCCATGAGAAACAAGTAACACATTGTTACAGGGAAGATTAAAAATTTCTTTCCAGGTGTTCCCAGAGAGGACAAACAATTTATATTGGTGCGTGTTTGTCATTTTAAGAGGTTTTCCTATTGCGTACAAGTTTGCGTCAAACGTGACAAGCTGAATACTTTCTTTTAAACCATCACAAGTTGGCAAGTCGAACCAAGTCTCATCACTAGCACGTATAACTCTAAACTGTCCATCTTTTCTTGCATAAACCCCAACGTGTTTAAAGCTACTACACGATCTGTGCACAGCCGCTGATGGCCACTGGCCGTCTCTTGAAGGTTGGGCTTGGTACGTTAAAGCGCTGACGATTATATCTCTAGAGTCTTTGTTTTCAGAACACATTTTAAGATGATAAACTCGTGATAAAAACGCAGGATTAACAAGATATGTCCAAACCAGACTCACTAAATCTGTCAGCTTATCTTTTCTAGATAAATGCTCGGTTAATCCAACATTAAGCGAGTTATCAGCTGATACTTTTTCCAGTTCACTTCCATTTTCGTCTGTGTCGACTATTTTGTTTGTGTTTGTATTATCTTTGTTAACGTTATTTGGAGCATAACAGTCGACCCATCGTATCACTGATTCTAACACCAAATCTTCACTACTGACACAAAGATCCTGGCTTTTTATCAAATCCCGAACTTCGTTGAAAGGCAGTTGTAGATATGTTGCTGATATACTAATTTTTTCAAAGTTCCTTAACATAAAGCTTTGAAGCTTATCTAGAACGAAAGTTGAGCCTAAAAGTTTAGCTGTTACATAAATGTTTTCCCAGTTGTTCATTGTAATAGAGTTATTTGCAAATCTTTCACACATTTTTATCATAAAGTTTATCTGCAACATGTGCACAGCCCTCCAAACGTGAATGAAATTATCCAACGTTAAAACATTGACACCTGTGTAAAGTGTTTTCAGAATCAACTGAAATATTTCATAGGAAACATCTTTTAACTCAACGCAGTTTTCTGTGACCTCCCTCATTCCTGATCGAAACAACGTTTGGAAAAATTCAGAGCAGGCCGCAAGAACGAGCTTATGACACGTGATCGTGTCATCGTGTATCTTGATTGTAAAGTCTAGAAACATTTTGTCTGTCCACATGTTCCCGAGACATTTCACGATCTCTGTGCAGGTTTTAGGTGAGTTCATGTTGTAGGGAGATCTGTGAAGTAGATTAAAAAACAAGACAGTATGTTTTTTATAAACACACACGCACACGAACACATACACACATAGTGTTGTTTTCAAAGACAGGCACGCATATATATATATATATAATATATATATATATATATATATATATATATATATATATATATATATATATATATATATGGTTCCATGACAAATGATCTCAGGACAATTGGTCTCACACAAAATATCTCACGAACAATACCAGGACAAAATATATCAGGACAAATGATACCACGGACTAAAGATCTCAGACAAAATATCTCAGACAAAATATCTCACAGCAAAAATTTTAATAGTATGTTCGTTGATTTTAGTTGATTTGAACTTTTTTATTGACTGTCAATTTGGTTTTGTTTACTTTTTATGCATAATAATTGTTAATACAATGAATTTGTTAAACTTAAAAGATTTATCAAACTTAATCTTTGTAATAGCATTTGATTTTAAAAAGTAAAAATTAAAACAAACTTACTCCTTGTTTAGTCGGAAAGGTATAATAAATGATAATGTATAAAAAATATAAAGTAACGGTAGCTATACAACATTAATGTTCAAAACACGCGAAATATGTTTCAAAAATGTGAATGGGCCTTCAGGTTCGTAACGTAAAACTATTGTTTTTATTGCATCATCAACTCAAACATAACGTTTACGTTTCTTTGCTGACAGTACATCGTTATGATCACACCTCTCTAATACTATGTGATCATGTATTGTTTGAACACTTGCTCGACATGTTCTAACTTCACTTTTACAAATCTCTTTGCTTGCTGTTCCACTTTTGGCTTTAATAAACATAAATGCACCAGAAACTAATGTCCTAAAAGCTTTCATGTAGGTAACTAATGAGGCCCTAGCTGAGTAAGCAACACCAATACTGCTTTGTTTGCAAACTTAGCTCCGCGATGACCGCTGTCTTTTAAATAAGCATTTGTCACTGATCGCTAAGGTGTGACCGACGCACAACAATGGACTTTAGATACTAGTTGTATTGTCCATGGAGGGCGGACGTCTTTCCCTCCAGGCATGTCTCTGCTATAAAAGCGGACCCCCCCCCTTGATACGAAGGTGTGTCTTTATTGTTATTTCATTCCCTTTTATCTAGTTTCGTCCACCTGACATAGTAGGATTGTCTTATGTTTGTCAAGCCCACCTACACTGTCCATTGAAATATTTCTTTAATCTTCGCATACTATATTAGAAATGTGAATTTTAAAATGTTTAGTGCAATATGACAAATGCATACGACAAACATTTCTCACAATTATTATATAGTCCTATAAACAATATTAAAAATAGTAAATAAAACCATATGACACTCAATACAAAAAATGTTCAGATCAAGTAAAATCATCCAATACACTATCAAAATTGTCCTGTGAGATATTTTGTCTGAGATCATTTGTCGAGGTATCTTTTGTCCGTGAGATCATTTGTCCTTCAGATCATTGTCCTGAGATCATTTGTCCTGTCACGACATATATATATATATATATATATATATATATATATATATATATATATATATATATATATATATATATATATATATATATATATATATATATATATATATATATATATAAATATAAATATATATATATATATATATATATATATATATATATATATATATATATATATATATATATATATATATATATGTATATATATATATGTATATATATATATATATATATATATATATATATATATATATATATATATATATATATATATATATAATTATCTACTTGGGGACCTTGCGGGACACCACCACCACGTAAGCGAGCATAGCCTCCCCTCCCTCTCTAGACATATCGCTACCACCCCACCAGATATATTTTAAAATTCATTATTGGAATCAATTTAGTAGAATTTTCTTGCCTTATATTCAAGACAACAAATTGCAAAGTCTTATGTTCACATAAAAGAATATTTCTTTTCGCCTTGGCATTATCTCATACATTTAAAGAATCGAACTATCACAATGTATCAAGGATAAAATAATTAAATTACAATAATTACCGAACACCTAAAACTAAATTAAATATTTAGCTTTAATCAAATTATAGTAAAGAGAAGGCTACATTTTAAACATTAGTTATTTTGATCTTTATAGATGTGCTTTTATGCGATAAGCGCTTAACAATATTTATACACCAATTAGATCTAGATCTATTTTTTGAAACACATTATACTTATTTTATCCGCACACTGATAATGTTTTTGCGTGTAACAGATTTTACACAGATCTACCTTCTATAATATTTAGATCTATAAAAGATTTCTAATGCCGTAGATTCAAAACATCCACGGTCGAAAGCAAAAGTTAGTAAACAATGTTGACATTGAATAGTCGCATCTCATTGGTGCGAGAAAATAGGTTTTATTTGTTAACATTTTTAGTGCGCAAAAGATGGTGTGCAGTCAAATTGATTAGTGATCTATTAAATAATGATACGCCGGAAAACATATACACATGCATATATTATCTAACTTACATTATCACTCTCCTCCCCCATCCCACACTCACTAAAAAATGAAATTTTCCTATTCCCCAACACAGACAATACACTATGCGACAGTATAGTTTTCTCCTTTCTCTTATACAGAGTATTGAGATGGTAAAGATTCTTATGGAAAACGTTGCGCATACGAGGGATTATCAAACAATTATATTAAACGCAACTTATAATACTAAACAACCACTAACGGGTTACAAAAAAAGACAGAAGGAAATTAAGGCTCTTTAAACTTAATTTATTTAATACCAGATGCACTCAGTGGCGTTGCTAGGTCGGGTGTCACCCGGTGCGGCACTTTACGGTGTCACCCCTCCCCTACCTCGCCCCAGACGTAGATTGACGTGTCAATTGTTAAAATTCTTAAGAAACTTTTTTTCCCTCAGGCATATTTTAGTTGGTGTCACCCCCCCCCCCCTCCACTGATGACAGCTTTAAACTGTTCCCAGATAATACTAACGATCTTCATATATAGTCGGTTATATATACAGCTTGATGGAGTATTGTTTTCTATATCGTTTGCAGGTTTGCATCATGGTGTGCCCCCCCCCCCCCCCACCCACACACACTTTTAACGGGATTTGTCAATTGTGCTTTTAAAAAAGACTTTTTAACTCTAATTAATCATCTTTTTTACTGGAATGATCGTTGTTCTATATATATTTAGCTATTTTTTCCCTTGTGTCACTCCCCTAAATGGTATCATACGGTGCGGTCCGCATCCTCGCTAACACAGTCCATTCAAACACTAAATGCAAATGATAATACGAAAACTAAGAAACAGTTGCTAAAATTACGAAACAAGTCTACACTGATTCTGGATTAGATCTAAACGAAACTGAGGCAATCACACATGTTCTAACACACCTTATATATACCCTTACATAAAACAGGTCCAACACGGTTGTCACAACTCAGAGCACGAGGATTGAACAGGGACGAACGGTAGAGGGTACAAAGTACAAACAACATTCACCAGCATTCCTCCCCCTTCAGTCGTTTACTACACAGCACAAGTAGGTGTAAATTATATGTATATAATGGATTAAAATAACGGAAGATACGAGGCTCCTCCAAATCTGACGCAGTAACACAAGTAGTGTATGGTTGTCGTTACTCTAACCTTAACCCTCGTAACGGTCATTAACATACAGCTGAAAAACTTTAAATCTTAAGCCTCAAAATTTTTATTTGGTTAAAAATAGTCAGGAAATGTTTGAATGAATTTTGTCTTTAATAGATCTTTATTTGGAGTTTTTACAAAATATTAAATTTGTTAAAACACAAAGCGAAATATAATACTATTTTGAGTTAGCACATTTTAAAATACAACTACAATGCACAAGATGTGACTATCAATAAGTTATCGTTTCTCGTTGGTCTTTAAAGATAGAAATCTTCGTTGTTCCTAATAGAAAAAGCTATTGTGCTGGTTCATCAAAATAGCTATAACTGGTCATATAACTCTTTATTCGTTTCTGGTAAAACTATTGACTTTAAAGTCATTAAATGAGTGGGAAACTCTACAACATTAGCAACGTTCTTTTCTTTTTTTAAAGAAAGTATATTTGCTTAAAAAGTATTTTAAAACATCACAAAATAAATGCTATAAAAAGAAACAAATAAGTGTTCTCCGTTTATAAGGTTTAGAACTGTATTTTTATGGTTAAATAAAGTCAACCAAATATCTATCCTATTCAATGTACACAGCTTTACAGTTACCTAAGTAAAGATGTCTTTGGAAGTGTAGCTGGAACGAAATTTGACATTGCATTATCATGTCCCCAGTATGAAATAAATTTAAGATGTCCTGGAACAGTATCTTTTCTATTTGCATCTGGCGGATCTCTCTCAGTGGTATTTCCGAAAATAATCAACTTCTCATTGTAGGTTAAAGCACCGTATTGTTTTCTTTGGCAATCCCATAGTTTAGAAACAAATTTTATCTCAATTCTTTTTAATGGCGATGCATTCAAAATAACCCACAGAGAGCCATTTGTCTGTAATATGTAGCTGTGTTTGTCGTTCTTGAAAGTGGTCAGCTGGTCTGCTGGTCCATCCAAATCGGTTAGTTTGGTACAAACGGCTGACGGAAACTCGTAATTGTAAACAACTGTATTCTCAATGTTGTTTTGAGTTTCAGTGGAGAAAATTAGAATTGAGTTTTCAAAGACAGTTGCGTGCTTTACATCTATTTGCGTTGGAATTTTTGTGAATTTTTTAAAATCCAAACTTCTTGGATTGATATGATAAATTACATTGTCACTTTTGTCTAAGACGTAAATAAACTGCCCATGAGAAACAAGTAACACATTGTTACAGGGCAGATTCAAAATTTCTTTCCAGTCATTCCCAGAGAGGACAAATAATTTATATTGCTGCGTGTTTGGCATGTTAAGAGGTTTTCCTATTGCGTACAAGTCTGTATCAAACGTCACAAGCTGAATATTTTTTTTTAAACCATCACAAGTTGGCAAAGCGAACCAAAACTTATCACTAGCACGTATTGCTTTAAACTGTCCATCTGTTCTTGCATAAACCCCAACGTGTGTAAAGCTACTACACGATCTATGCAAAGCCGCTGATGGCCACTGGCCGTCTCTTGAAGGTTGGGCTTGGTACGCTAAAGCGCTGACGATTATATCTCTAGAGTCTTTGTTTTCAGTACACATTTTAAGATGATAAACTTGTGTTAACACCTCTGGACTAACTAGATATGTCCTTACCAGACGCATTAAATCTGCCAACTCATCTTTTCTAGATAGATGCTCGGTTAATACAACATTAAGCGAGTTATCTGAAGGTACTTTTTCTAATTCACTTTCATCTGTTTCTATGTCGACTATTATGTTTGTGTTTTTAATATCTGTGTTAGCTTTATTTGGAGCATAGCAGTCGACCCATCTTATCACTGATTCTAAGACAATATCTTCACTACTGACACAAAGATCCTGGCTTTTTATCAATTCACGAACTTCATTAGAAGTCAGTTGTAGATATGTCGATGAAAGACTTATTTGATCAAAGTTACTTAACATGAACCTATAAAACTTATCTAGAACAATAGTTGAGCCAAAAAGTTTAGCTGTTTCATAAATGTTTTCCCAGTTTTCCATTGTAATAGAATAAGCTGCAAATCTTTCATACATTTTTATCATAAAGTTTATCTGCAACATGTGCACAGCCCTCCAAACGTGAATGAAATTATCCAACGTTAAAACAATGACACCTGTGTAAAGTGTTTTCAGAATCAAATGAAATATTTCATAGGAAACATCTTTTAACTCAACGCAGTTCTCTGTGACCTCCCTCATTCCTGAACGAAACAACGCTTGGAAAAATTCAGAGCAGGCCGCAAGAACGAGCTTATGACATGCGACCGTGTTATCTTGTATCTTGATTGTAAAGTCGAGAAACATTTTGTCTGTCCACATGCTCCCCAGGCATTTCATGATCTCATAACGTATTTCCTGTGTGGTCATGTTGTAGGGAGATCTGTAAAGTATATTTTTTAAAAAAAAAACATGCTCCAAAATGTTATAAATATATATATATATATATATATATATATATATATATATATATATATATATATATATATATATACTTAATATATGTAGGAGTTGAGTTTAATATAGTTGAAATGTCTTAGCAGAATATAGTATAATATAATATAATATAAAATAATTTATTATGAATGAGTAGAATAGAGAAAAATAAAGTACAATGTATAATAGAAGAAGAAGAACAAGTTTAGAATGTTGTAGATTATAGAAGAATGTAGCAGAAATATGTAGATTAGAACAAAGACCAAACCCTACGCCAACCGGCACCACACCAGCCCACAACCCATCTTGCAACCAAAACGACGTCGCACAGTATACTTAACATATACAAATGAACACCCAGCGACCCAAATCCGTTTATCGTACACAGCCCTTCCCACACTGAATCCCTTTAAAACCCACGTTCCACACACTACTAATCCCACACCGAAAACTCCACTTGCCAGACACTACACACCACCCCACACATACACCAAACACCACAACCCACACATAACCTACACAACCAGGGCTGGCGCTATTCATAGGAGGGCGGAAAAAATTTTAATCGCCATTATTAAAAAGTACCTTATAAGTAACTACTTTATTATATTATATAAATTATAAATAGGGTAAGGTTAATATACAAAGGCGTAGCGAACTAGTTCGGTCCCAGGAGGAACTATCAATTTTGCGCCCCCCTCCTAAAATTATGCCTAAATATATAGTTATTCGCGTTGGTGAAAATGGGCCCCAACTTTCCTTATTTGGAAAGGTAAAGGCGCTTTTTACCAGTCACTTTACATTTTTATTTGGGTGTCAAGCAATCAATGTAGGAAAAAATTAAATAATTACGTAATGCCAAGTAGCAGTAAACATTCATTATTTAAATTGTATATAATTCAGTAATGAGTGTTTTTATCATTAGCTACCACGTTTGGCGCACACCTTTTGGTCGGTGCCTGTGACAGCCGCCCACCCGCCCTTCCCTAGCCACGCCTCTATTAATATATATTATGTTATACATATGTATATATATATATATATATATATATATATATATATATATATATATATATATATATATATATATATATATATATGCGAGGGGGTGGGCGTTTTAATAAGTTTTAACTAGGGCACTAAATAACCTGGCGCCGGCACTACACACCCCAACCCACCCCACACATACACCCCACACCTCACCCACACATATACCACACACCCCACCCCAAAATTACAACACATACCCAACCCCACAAATACACCCCACACATACACCAAACACCCCACCTTAGAGAGTAGAAGGGAGTTAAGTAGAAGAGAGTAACTGACAGTATGATTGAATTGAGTAGAGTATATAGGAGTAAATTGGATATGTATTATCCTGCTAAATACTTTAAGTTGTAGTATTCGGCTACTAAACTCGCGAAGTATAAGTGACCAATTGTGCGTAGATAAGTTTCGTATGTAAAATGTGATTATTACTATTATTATTTTTTTAAAACTTCGTTTATATTGAAACATACTTTAGCGCGGGTATGAGGGGCATTGTTAGAGCCCCAGAGACCAAAATAAACCGTTGAAAAGTATTTCAATCGGCCCTGAACTTTACACAGGATCCTAGAATATTAAACAATACTTGTTTGTTCATGCGCATTGTATGCTACAATACACACAACTAGGACTTTAACTACTGAACGAGCCAATAATAATCTTCCATTTTTAAAAATATTTACACATATCTAAAAGAATATATCCAATCTAAATAGTATACAATTATAACCATCAATGACAAAGATGATTCAGTTATAATGTTTAGGTTACGGGTAAAATTATATTTAATATTAGTCTTTACACAAAATCCAGCAGAATTATAAATGCCAAGCCAATAAGACGTAAACTAGAAACCTATGTAGTTCTAGGTCTAAATGTGTCAATTTTGCAGAAAACGCTTAAAAATAAACAAAAATCAACAGCTAATCCGTAGAATACGTTACATTGATCATAACCTGCTCAGTCATATTGTTTTTGCGCTTAATATACTCGACATACCTTTTTAAAATAATTATTGTTAGTACATAGACTACAAGGTTTGAAGCAAAGAATGTTTACAATGTTGACACTCAATAGACGCAACTCGTTGGTGCGAAAACATAAATTTCCATTTCCAAACGTTTTCAGTGCGCAAGAATTTAATTCAGTTACATTTATAAAAGTTTAACAACGATAGGACTTTAGTTTTATTCAATAATAACAAGTCAACAAACTTATTCACAAAACGAATATATTCCCACCTCCGTATTAGCTTCATTCCTCACGAAGCCCCATTACCTCATACACATCTGACTGTTATAACAGGGTAGGGAACTGGGATAAAATATCGTTTAATTCTTAGTTGTATTTATGTTCACACTTTTATATTGTTTAATTGTAGGTTAGATAGATCATAATAGCTGTAATAGGAATGGCGCATAGTGTTGGACTGTAAGTCCTCTCACTAGATACAATTTTGAATAGCCTGTAGTTGTCCCAGTCGTAAAGAGTTCGAGTTAATGCATGCACAGGTTCGGTGCCCCCTCCCCTCGCGGGACTGCTGGGGTCAGGCAGGTGTTGGGTTACCTTAGGGTGATGTTGAGGCCGAGCGAATTAATTAAGTTGAATGCTAGACTCTTGTGATCCGTGGCAGAACTCTGTGTTTTTCTATGTTCAACGTATATTAAAGTCTTAAAATTGCACGTGTGTAAAAGTTATTCTTTCAAGGCGGCTTTATAACCTGTCTTTCTTCAATTTTTACCTAAATGCCTCACATCACTGCAGTCATCAGCACCATCACTTTGCGCTGACGTAATAACACAAAACCCTCCCCCTAACTGAAATAACTCTGTCCCCATTCCCCGATTCTAACATCAACACACTCCTTGTTACTATAACTTAAAACCACTAGTTTTTCCATGGACACATTTCATTAAAAGTTTAAAGAGTTTAGAAACTCCCGAGCCATTATATGTGTGCTATATTATTGAAATAATAGTTCCACAAAATAAAATAAGGTCAAGTGTAGGGTTTAAATTTTGGTATGCCGTTTATTTGCCGTTGGCTTTTTGGGAAATAGTCGAATTCGTGATTTTGATTGTTTGAACAATAGTCTGTTATTGCTGAAGATCAAATCTGTATATCGTGCCGTTTGGACAAACGGCCAATCTGGATATCAAACTTCTGCCAAACAGAAATAGAACAAATGTCTTTCTGTCATATTGGTCAGTGTTATGGTAAGGCTGACAAAACCAGGGAGAATGCACCTTTGCTAGAATAAAATATTTGCGCACAAAGATTCATCATCTTCATATTTTTTACAGCTTGGAATCGGCCAGGTAATGAATCCATATTGTTTAAATCTGGAATAGTTTACTAAAGATGTAACAGGTGTCGTCAAGGTCAGTGATATCTACTGTCAAACGGCAATTAGTCATATATGTCTATGGTCTAAATATGTGTTCAAAGTGTAGCGATCTTGTTTAAAATGAGTGTGTATGCAATTTGAAGTGTAAAATCTAGCTCTAGATTTACGTTAAATACTAGATTGATGCCGAGGTATATATATCTAATAGATAAATTGTTTTAACGTTGTTTCTGTGCTTAGCATAAAAATAATGACGAGGTCTATAACTGTATACATTTTTAAAATTTAATTTATGAGTCGAATATTGACATACAAAGTAAAGATTCCCCTTAAGACCTAGCGATCCATTGGGCAGATGACGTGGAGTTCATATGTTTCTTGACCTCGGCATATAAAGCGATAATGTGCCTCTACTTTCCATAACGTGAGTTAGGTACCCATCAGAGTTGGGTGGACTCATTAAGTTTCACTAATTGAACTCGGATTCGAACACGAAACTATCCGGTTAGCAGTGTGGCACCCACCGCTCGGTCACGACATTCCATCGAGTATTAAGATGGAAAAGGATATTTCTGTGCGCTGCAGCTTTTAAACTTTGAAATCGTCGTGTGATTTCACATGTATGAATATTCTAGATTTAAGTACATGCATAATCAAGCCGTATTTTGATATAAAGTTATTACCACTAATAATGTTTACTTAGATTTGATTACTCCGGTACTATAATTATGCTGCAAGTGTACAATATTATTTTTATTTGCGTACTGCATTTAAAACGGAACAAGGAAGTAATAAATTGTTTCAATGAATGCAAATATTGGTTCCTAAAAAATTTAATCATTCATACATTCAAACAGTTGTATTTCTCTACTATTTAAATTTAGGTCCAGACCAAAGATCATTAAAACTGTTCCAGTCTTTAATGAATTATCGTTAAAACAATCTTTATGTGGTGATTGTATATATTAAAGATACGCTTGTATTGACGAATGATTAGTTTGTAGCAATGCCTATTTACTTTCACGTATACGAAGTATAGAGAAAGTATTGTATTCGTGCAAAAATTCGTTTTATGCCTCCCTGAGTCGGAAAAACATAGTTTTGCAATCTTGTCCGTATGTCTCTCTGTGTGTGTATATGTGTGTAAACACGATAACTCGAGTACCGATAACTTGAGTACCGTTACAGCTAGGTTGATGAAATTTCACATATCAACTTTTGAGCGATTTCCTATAACCGGAAGTGGAACTTTTTCTTCTTTGAATTTTTTCCAAAGCCAATAACGTGTGTACTATTCCAGATAGATAAATAAAATGTCACGCTAAGTAAAAGATCCAATTTTCTGTCTTCTGTCAAATTTAAGTAATTTCCGTTGACCAGAAGTAGTAATTTACGCTATTTCTGATTTCTCAAAAAAACGCATGTGAATTTATAAAGTAGGCTACTAATAATATTCCGCACTATTATGCACACTTTGTAGTTCACTTGGTGTGCAATTCTGTTTTCTACAAGTTTCTATTCTATTTTTAAAAGTTAAGCATTTAAAATGGCTTAAAAATCATGTCTATATCCCGAGTTGCATCCCCTGTTGTTTTACATAAGAATATTCGAGAAAGTTTAGGGGAGATCACTCCCGGTTTATTATAATTATCAACGCTTAACTTCCAATGTTTTCTCACAAAAGTGTTTATAACATTGGAAGAATATGTTGTCTGTATATTTTAAAATTCGGCTGCTGTATTTGGTGATAAAATTTGTGCTGACAATATTTCAAAATAGTCCATCTAAATTGGGATTTTAAAATAAATGTATATAATTTTAAAAGGAGAAAAAAAAGTACTCAAAACAATCTATTTATATTTTATTATCGTGTAAGTAAGCATATAAAAAGGGTAATTTTAAGTAAAAATTTGACAATCCATATTTACAACTTCACAACTCCAACTCAGTCTATTATAATTCAAGCTAGTTTTTAATCGTTAAGTATCTTCTTTGTAATCTTAAAAACATGTCAATTTTGATAAAAAAAAAGTATAGTGTTTTAAAATACATCATGCTATTTATAAATTCAATTTGTTCCATGTATATATTGTGTATATGCAAATAAATAGTATAAAACGAAGAAATCCCAAAATTAATATATGCCAACAAATAGTATAAATCTATAAAATCCCAACATGAATATATCCTGTAAACACTACACATTGTTCGGCAATGGATTGAAATAACCGAAGATACAAGGCTGCTTCAGATCTGACGCAGGATCACAGGTATTGTATGGTTGACGTAACCCTAACCCTCGTAACGGTCATTAAAATACAGTTGAAATACTTTAAATCTTAAGCCTCAAAATGTTCATGGTCATAAAATGTTCTAATGAATTTTATTTCTAATAGATCTTTATTTGGAGTATTCACAAAAAAATAATTTTGTTAAAACGCAAAGCTAAATTATATATAACTATTTGGAGTTTTAAAATACAACTACAATGTACAAGATGTGACTATCAATACGTTGCCGATAGTCATTGGTCTTTAAAGATAAACATCTCAGTTATTCCTAAAAGAAAAAGCTAATATGCTGGTTCATCAAAATGGCTAGAACTGTCAAAGTTTGATTTTTTTATAACTCTTTATGCGTTTATGGAAAACAATAAACTATTGACTTTAAAGTCATTGAATGTGTGGGAAACTCCATTAGCAAAGTTCGTTTCTTATTTTAAAGAAAGTATAATTGCTTAAAAGGTTTTTTTTTAAAATAACAAAATAAATGCTATAAAATTAAAACCAAATATGTGTTCTCCGTTTATAAGATTTTGAACTGTATTTTTATGGTTAAATAAAGTCAACCAACTATATTTCCTATTTATGTACACAGCTTTACAGTTACCTAAGTAAAAATGTCTTTGGAAGTGTAGCTGGAACGAAATTTGACATTGCATCATCATTTCCCCAGTATGAAATAACTTTAAGATGTCCTGGAACAGTATTTTTCCTATTTGCATCTGGCGGATCTCTATCAGGATTATTTCCGAAAATAATCAACTTCTCGTTGTATGATAAAGCACCATATTGTTTTCTTTGGCGATTCCATAGCTTAAAAACAAATTTTACTTCAATTCTTTTTATTGACGATGCTTTCAAAATAACCCACAAAGAGCCATTTGTCTGTAAGATGTAGCTGTGTTTGTCGTTCTTGAAAGTGGTCAGCTGGTCTGCTGGTCCATCCAAATCGGTTAGCTTGGTACAAACGTCACAAGGAAACTCGTAATTGTGAACAACTGTATTCTCAATGTTGTTATGAGTTTCAGATGAGAAAATAAGAATGGAGTTTTCAAAGACAGTTGCGTATTTTATATCTAATTGCGTTGGAATTTCTCTGAATTTTTTAAAATCCAAACTCCTTGGGTTTATAAGATAAATTACATTATCACTTTTGTCTAAGATGTAAATAAACTGCCCATGAGAAACAAGTAACACATTGTTACAGGGCAGATTCAAAACTTTTTTCCAGCCGTTCTCAGAGAAGACAAATAATTTATATTGCTGCGTGTTTGGCATGTTAAGAGGTTTTCCTATTGCGTACAAGTCTGTATCAAACGTCACAAGCTGAATATTTTTTTTTAAACCATCACATATTGGCAAAGGGAACCAAGTCTCATCGCTAGCACGTATTGCTCTAAACTGTCCATCTGTTCTTGCATAAGCCCCAACGTGAGTAAAGCTACTACAAGATCTGTGCATAGCAGCTGATGGCCACTGGCCGTCTCTTGAAGGTTGGGCTTGGTACGATAAAGCGCTGACAATTATATCTCTAAAGTCTTTATTTTCAGAACACATTTTAAGATGATAAACTCGTGTTAAAACCGCAGGAGTAACTAGATATGTCCTCACCAGACTCAGTAATTCTGTCATTTTATCTTTTCTAGACAAATGCTCGGTTAATGCAACATTAAGCGATTTATCAGAAGGTACTTTTTCCAATTCACTGCCATATTTTTCTTTGTTGACTAATATGTTTGTGTTAATAATATCTGTGTTAGCATTATTTGGAGCATAGCAGTCGACCCATCTTATCACTGATTCTAACACGATATCTTCATTACTGACACGAAGATCCTGGCTTTTTATCAATTCCCGAACTTCGTTGAAAGGCAGTTGTAGATATATTGCTGAAATACTAATTTTTTCAAAGTTTCTCAACATGAAGCTTTGAAGTTTATCTAGAACAAAAGTTGAGCCTAAAAGTTTAGCTGTTACATAAATGTTTTCCCAGTTATCAATTGTAATAGAGTTATTTGCAAATATTTCGCACATTTTTACCATAAAATTAATCTGCAACATGTGCACAGCCCTCCAAACTTGAATGAAATTATCCAACGTTAGAACATTGACACCTGTGTAAAGTGTTTTCAGAATCAACTGAAATATTTCATAGGAAACATCTCTTAACACAACGCAGTTTTCTGTAACCTCCCTCATTCCTGATCGAAACAACGCTTGGAAAAATTCAGAGCAGGCCGCAAGAACGAGCTTATGACATGTGATTGTGTCATTGTGTATCTTGATTGTAAAGTCGAGAAACATTTTGTCTGTCCACACAATCCCGAGACATTTCACGACCTCTGTGCAGATTTCAGTCGAGTTCATGTTGTAGGCAGATCTGTGAAGTAGTTTTAAAAAAAAATTAACCCTTATACAAACGCACACGCACACGAACACATACACACATAAAGAACGAGCTTATGACAAGTTATCGTGTCATCTTGTATCTTTATTGTAAAGTTGAGAAACATTTTGTCAATCTACATGCTTCCCAGGCATTTCGTAATCTCAGAAAACTTTTTTCAAGAGTGGTCATGTGTGTGTGTGTGTGTGTATTTAACATATGTACTAGTAGAGTTGAGTATAGTTGAAATGTAGTAGAATATAGTACAATACAGTGGAATAATGTAATACAATATAGTATAATTTATTCGTAATGAGTAGAATAGAACAAAATAAAGTAGAATGTATAATAGAAGAACACGTTCAGAATGTAGTATATCATGAGGAGTGCAGTAGAAATATGTATAATATTAGTCCTATAGTCAAGACACAACATGCCTATCAACTGTCGTTTCCAATGGTAACGTACCAAATAATGTATTCATAACATATTTACACGTGTAGTAGTAATACATTATTCTTAAAACATTTGATTTCACTTACCTTTATAAATCCTAATGAATCTGTTCCTAGAAACCAGCGTGACGAAATATTTCATTTTAGATCATACGTTTTTAAAATAAGTCCTTTAATGTAAAGAATGCCGGCACTATGTTTCTTGGATCTTAGTTGTCTGGGCGCGGGTTTGTCCACAATATAGCCCACGGACGAGCTGTGTGAACAAACCTTGAGTGTACGTTAATCACACTACGTATTCGTGTGAGAGAACATCCCTCAGCGAGTGACCTGGTGTCAGGGGTATCGTTGGGGCTCTTGAGAGCAAACTAAACCGTAGAAAATTATTTCAATCGGTCCTGAACTTTACACTGGATCCTTCGGTAGTAAGCAATGCTTGTTTGTTCATGTGCATTGTATTCTACATTACACACACTTACGACATAAATGAACCATTACTATTCTTACATTTATTGTTTAAAATATTCAAATGTATCTACTAGAATAATTTGCAAGCTATGGCCGTATATCATTTCTTCAAACGATCTAAATAGTAAAAATTAGTATTACCATACATAAGGTATCAAAGATAAAGATGATTCAGTTATAATGTTTAGCCTACGGGTAAATTATATTTAATATTAATCTTTACACCAAGTCAAGCAGAATTATGAAAACCGAACCAATAAGACTTAAAGTAAAACTATCAAACTATGTAGGTCTAAAATGTGCCAATTTTGCGGAAAGCGCTTAACGATAAGCAAACAAATCAACAGCTAATCCGCAGAACACGTTACATTGATCATAATATGCTCAGTCATATTGTTTTTGCGCTTTATATAATCGACTTACCTTTTTAAAATAATTATTATTAGTACATAGACTACAAGGTTTGAAGCAAAGGTTGTTTACAATGTTGACACCCCATAGACGCACCTCGTTGGTGCGAAAACATAAATTTCTACTTCCAAACTCTTTCAGTGCGCAAGAATTCAGTTACATCGATAAAACTTTAACATCGATAGGTCTATGGTTGTGTTCAATAATGACACGTGAACTATCATATTGATGCCGAGGTATATATCTAATAGATGCATTGTTTTAATGTTTTTATTGTGCTTAGCATATAGTTGCAGCCTATAACTTTAAGACTTTCGAATATGGATATGAAGAAGAATATTTATATGCAATACAGCTTTGGGAGTTTGAAATCACATGTATGAATATTCTAGATTTAAATACATGCATGATCTTGTTGTGCTTTGATTTAAAGTTATGACCACTAATAATTTTTACTTAGATTTGATTACTTCGGTGCTCTAATTATGCTGCAAGTGTACAATATTATCTTCATTGCGTTCCGAAATTAAAACTGAACAAGGAAGTAATCAATTGTTTCAATGAATGCAAATATCGGTTCCTAAATAGTTTAATCATTTACACATTCTGACACTTGTATATAATATGTACTTGTTAAATGTAGGTATAGAGTCTAGACCAAAGATCATTAACACGGTTCAAGTCTTCAATGAGTAATCGTTAAAACAATCTTTAAGTGATGACTGTGTAGGCTAAAGATACGTTTGTATTAACGAATGATTGGTTTGCAGTAATGCCTATATACTTTCTCGTATAATAAGTATAGAGAAAGTATTGTAGTCGTGCAAAAAAAAAAACAAATTCTCGACGTTTTATAGCTCCCTGAGTCGGAAACACATAGTTTTGCAATCTTGTCCTTATGTCTGTCTGTTTGTGTGTGTGTGTGTGTGTAAACTCGATAAATTGAGTACCGTTACAGCTAGGTTAATGAAGTTTCAAAAATAAGTATTTTATAAAAATCGAAGATATATATATTAAATTTTGAGCGATTTCCAATAACCGGAAGTGGAACTTTTTGTACTTTGAATTTTTCAAAAGCCTTTAACTTGAGTACTAATTCAGATATATAAATGAATTTTCATATTTAAGTAAAAGATCTAATTCTCTGCCTTCTGTTAAATTTTGAGTGATTTCCGTTTACCGGAAGTAGTAATTTACGCTATTTCTGATTTCTCAAAAAACGCATGTGAATTTATAAAGTACTAATAATAATCCGCACAAAATCTGCACATTTTGTTAGGAGATCACTTGGTGTGCAATTATTTTTCTACGAGATTCAATTCTATTTTTAAAAGTTTAAGTATTTAAATTAAATAAAAAACATATCTATATCCCGAGTTGCCATCCCCTGTTGTTTTACTTAAGGATATTCGAGAAAGTTAAGTAGAGATCACTCCCGGTTTATTATAATTATCCACGCTTCACTTCCAATGTTTTCTCACAAATGTGTTTATAGCATTGGTATAATATGTGGTCTAAGTATTTATAAATTGGGCTGCTGTATTTGGTGATAAAACTTGTGCTAACTAAATTTCAAACTATTCCATCTAAATTGGAATTTTATAATAAATGTATACAACTTCAAAATGAGAAAAAATAACTACTCAAAACAATCTATTTATATTTTATTATCGTGTAAATAAGCATATAATAAAAGTAATTTTAAGTAAATATTTGACAATCCATATTTACAACTTCACAACTCCAGCTCAGTCTATTATATTTCGAGCTAGTTTTTAATCGTTCATTATCTTCTTTGTAATCTTAAAAACATGTCGATTTTGATAAAAAAGTATAGTGTTTTAAAATACATCATGTTATTTATAAATTGAATTTGTTCCATGTGTATATTGTGTATATGCAAATAAATAGTATGAAACGAAGAAATCCCAAAATTTATATATGCCAACAAATAGTATAAAACTATAAAAGCCCTAAGAATATATTCTGTAAACACTACACATTGTTCGGCAATGGATTTAAATAACCGAACATACAAGGCTGCTTCAGATCTGACGCAGAATCACGGTATTGTATGGTTGACGTAACCCTAACCCTAGTAACGGCCATTAAAAAACAGTTGAAATACTTTAAATCTTAAGTCTCAAAATGTTCATGGTTATGACATGTTTTAATGAATTTTATTTCTAATAGATCATTATTTGGAGTATTCACAAAATATAAATTTTGTTAAAACGCAAAGCTAAATTATATATAACTATTTGGAGTTGCACATTTTAAAATACAACTACAATGTACAAGATGTGACTATCAATAGGTTGCCGTTTGTCAATGGTCTTCAAAGATAAACATATCCGTTATTCCTAAAAAAAGCTCATGTTCTGGTTCATCAAAACGGCTAGAACTGGTCAAAGTTTGATTTTTTTTAATAACTCTTTATGCGTTTCTGGTAAAACAATAAACTATTGACTTTAAAGTCGATAAATGTGTGGGAAACTCTATAACATTAGGAAAGTTCGTTTCTTGTTTTAAAGAAAGTATATTTGCTTAAAAAGGTTTTTTTTTAAAATAACAAAATAAATGCTATAAAAAAAATGTGTTCTCCGTTAGTAAGTATTTTTATGGTTAAATAAAGTCAACCAACTATATTTCTTATTTATGTACACAGCTTTACAGTTACCTAAGTAAAAATGTCTTTGGAAGTGTAGCTGGAACGAAATTTGACATTGCATCATCATTTCCCCAGTATGAAATATCTTTAAGATGTCCTGGAACAGTATTTTTCCTATTTGCATCTGGCGGGTCGCTTTTAAGACTATTTCCGAAAATAATCAACTTCTCGTTGTAGGTTAAAGCACCATATTGTTTTCTTTGGCCATTCCATAGCTTAGAAACACATTTTATCTCAATTCTTTTTAATGACGATGCATTCAAAATAACCCACAAAGAGCCATTTGTCTGTAATATGTAGCTGTGTTTGTCGTTCTTGAAAGTGGTAAGCTGGTCTGCTGGTCCATCCAAATCGGTTAGCTTGGTACAAACGGCTGACGAAAACTCGTAATTGTGAACAACTGTATTCTCAATGTTGTTATGAGTTTCAGATGAGAAAATAAGAATGGAGTTTTCAAAGATAGTTGCGTATTTTATATCTAATTGCGTTGGAATTTCTCTGAATTTTTTAAAATCCAAATTCCTTGGGTTTATAAGATAAATTACATTATCACTTTTGTCTAAGATGTAAATAAACTGTCTATGAGAAACAAGTAACAAAAAATTGTTACCGGGCAGATTCAAAACTTCTTTCCAGCCGTTCCCAGAGAGGACAAACAATTTATACTGCTGCGTGTTTGGCATGTTAAGAGGTTTTCCTATTGCGTATAAGTCTGAGTCAAACGTGACAAGCTGAATACTTTCTTTTAAACCATCACAAGTTGGCAAGTCGAACCAAGTCTCATCACTAGCAAGTATTGCTCTAAACTGTCCATCCCTTTTTGCATAAACCCCAACGTGTGTAAAGCTACTACAAGATCTGTGCATAGCCGCTGATGGCCATTGGCCGTCTCTTGAAGGTTGGGCTTGGTACGATAAAGCGCTGACAATTATATCTCTAAAGTCTTTGTTTTCAGTACAACGTTTAAGATGATAAACTCGCGTCAACACCTCTGGACTAACTAAATATGTCCTTACTAGACTCACTAAATCTACCAGCTCATTTTTTCTAGATAAATGATCGGTTACTGCAACATTAAGCAAGTTTTCTGAAAGTACTTTTTCCAATGCAATGCCATCTTTTTCTATTACGTTTGTAAT
The DNA here is from genome assembly GCF_028476545.2 of Physella acuta. Lineage (NCBI taxonomy): Eukaryota > Metazoa > Mollusca > Gastropoda > Physidae > Physella > Physella acuta. Next base: position 320,273 of record NW_026731945.1, on the reverse strand, counting down.
TTTAATATCTGTGTTAGCATTATTTGGAGCATAGCAGTCGACCCATCGTATCACTGATTCTAACACAATATCTTCACTACTGACACAAAGATCCTGGCTTTTTATCAAATCACGAACTTCATTGGGAGTCAGTTGTAGATATGTTGATGAAAGACTTATTTGATCAAAGTTTTGTAACATGAAGCTATGAAGTTTATCTAGAACAAACGTCGAGGCTAAAAGTTTAGCTATTACATAAATGTTTTCCCAGTTGTCTATTGTAATAGACTTAGCTGCAAATCTTTCACACATTTTTACCATAAAATTAATCTGCAACATGTGCACAGCCCTCCAAACGTGGATGAAATTATCCAACGTTAAAACATTGACACCTGTGTAAAGTGTTTTCAGAATCAACTGAAATATTTCATAGGAAACATCTTTTAACACAACGCAGTTTTCTGTAACCTCCCTCATTCCTGATCGAAACAACGCTTGGAAAAATTCAGAGCAGGCAGCAAGAACGAGCTTATGACATGTGATTGTGTCATCTTGTATCTTGATTGTAAAGTCGAGAAACATTTTGTCTGTCCACACAATCCCGAGACATTTCACGATCTCGGTGCAGGTTTCAGGTGAGGTCATGTTGTAGGAAGATCTGTAATGTAGATAAAAATAACCAATAAGCTTTATACAAACACACACGCACACGAATACATACACACACATATATATGTATATATATTGACATATATATATATATATATATATATATATATATATATATATATATATATATATACATATATATATATATATATATATATATATATATATATATATATATATATATATATATATATATATATTCAGGTCAACTAAAAACATCCAATACACTATTAAAATTTTGCTGTGAGATATTTTGTCTGAGATATTTTGTTTGAGATCAATTGTCCATGGTATCATTTGTCCTGATATATTTTGTCCTGGTATCTTTTGTCCGTGAGATCATTTGTCCTTCAGAACATTTGTCCTGAGATCATTTGACCTGAGATCATTTGTCCGTGAGATATTTTGTCTGAGATATTTTGTCTGAGATATTTTGTCTGAGATCATTTGTCCTGAGATCATTTGTCATGGAACCATATATATATATATATATATATATATATATATATATATATATATATATATATATATATATATATATATATATATATATATATATATATATATATATATATACAACACAGTGTTAAGTTTTCAAAGACATGCACACAACTATATATATACATATAAATAGATATATAAAATTATATATATATATATATATATATATATATACATATACATATATATATATATATATATATATATATATATATATATATATATATATATATATATATAATTATCTAAGTGGGGTCCTTGCGGGAACCACCACCACGTAAGCAAGCATAGCCTTCACTCCCTCTCTAGGCATAACGCTACCACCCCCAACCCCCCCCCCCCCCCAGTCTGGTTCACACCAAATGTTTATAATCGTAGAGCCCGGTCGAATTTAGGCAGCTAATTTAGTTTTTAAACGATTTGAAACAAACTTAGGGGAAGTAACTAAGAGGAGGCTGTTTTAACGGGTGTAGGTGTGGGGGAAGTGAGGTTGGGAGTTATCGTCCTTCACGAGCTACTGATATTGTTTTAAAGCAAATATTTTCAATTGCAGCATAGGTAGTGTCGAATTTACAAATTATTAATTACTGAAAAGTTGAAAATAAAACAACTAAATAGGGACGTATGGTACGCCGGGGGTTGGCTCGTTTGATTATACATTCCTAGCATTATAGACCATGAGCATAAATAATGTAGACACGTTCAAGAGCTTCCAGTTGCTCACCCAAAAGTCTCGAGTTCGGACATTACACACATTTAGAATTTGTACAATCATTTCATAATACTCTATGCATTGGTACGTAGTGTGTTAGTCACTATTTGACCCTATAAAAAGCAAATTAAAGGTTTCCGTATACCCTACTATGATGTTAAAAAAGTAAAGTTCCCCTTCCAAAACGTGGGGCAATGGAAGTAGAGTGCACTTTTTTATGTGCCCTTGGCATACGAAGAGATATTATGGTCAGTACTATGCCAAGTCGCCTTTACTTTCCCTAACGTGAGTTAGGTTCCCATCAGAGCTTGCTGGTTAGCAGTCCAGTTCTCAACCGCTAGGCCACTACGTCCCTTCACTATCATATTACTGTTATTTATATATCCAGGAAACTACACCATGTCACATGATATGGGACACAGGTAACATCGCTCAAAAAAGCATGAAAAAAAACAACTACGTCCACAGAGCCACAGCCCCACAGGGGCGGCAACTCAATGATTTAAAACTTCATATTTTTATCCCCCTTGGCTGGTAACCATATGTGTTACACTTTAATCAAATTATAGTAAAGAGAAGGCTACATTTTAAACATTAGTTATTTTGATCTTTATAGATGTGCTTCTATGCGATAAGCGCTTAACAATATTTATACACCAATGGACACAAGCGAGAAAAGTCTCAAAGGTATTTGAGAGGTGCATAAATTAATTTAAAAATCTTGCACGGCGTAGTTACAATTAATATGGTTATAAAATCCTGTCTGTCTGATTTTTTTCGGACTTTACTATACATTGGACGTATTTGATGTTTTTAATATTTTCGGTAAGTAAATAAAAATTAAAAAAAAAAGCAAAAACAATTTGGTTTTCACGTGTAATGGCGACATAAACAATGGCATCCTGCTATTGGATAGGCCGACATTAATTTTATTGTACACATTGTAAGCTAAAAATAGAAAACTAGGTCATGGGGTTTTAAATTTGCATTGTTATTTAAAAATTTGATCTGCAAAGTTTTGTAAACAAATAGTTATCGATCACTAAGTTACTGTACAGCCAATCAATATTTGTCTTACGAAAGTGAAACATCCAGTTATAACTCAGGCTTGATGAAAATAAATAGAAATGTAGCCTTAAACTCAACAAATTATTTTCAAGTTCTCTGGATTTACAACTTTTATAGCATTTATTCTAAAAATATAAAATTTCTAAATTAATTTTAGGCTTAAGTTGTTTTTTTTTTTTTTTTTTTTTTTTTTTACGGTCTAAATCTAAAAAGCACGTTTTCATTCCATGTCAACAACACTATGGATTGGAAGGAATCTTGTCAACTCGCTTGTCTCCATTAGATCTAGATCTATTATTTGAAACACATTATACTTATTTTATCCGTACACTGATAATGATTTTGCGTGTAATAGATTTTACACAGATCTACCTTATTTAATATTTAGAACTATAAAAGATTTCTAATGCCGTAGATTCAAAACATGCACGGTCGAAAGGAAAAGTTAGTAAACAATGTTGACATTGAATAGTCGCATCTGATTGGTGCGAGAAAATAGCTTTAATTTGTTAAAATTTTTAGTGCGCAAAAGATGGTGTGCAGTCAAATTTATCAGAGATCTATTAAATAATGATACGCCGGAAAACATATACACATGCATATATTATCTAACTTACATTATAACTCTCCTCCCCATCACACGCCCACTAAAAAATGAAATTTTCCTATTCCCCAACACGGACAATACTCTATGCGACAGTATAGTTTTCTCCTTTCTCGTATACAGAGTATTGAGATGGTAAAGATTCTTATGGAAAACGTTTCGCATACGAGGGATTATCAAACAATTATAGTCACGCAACTTATAATACTAAACAACCACTAACGGGTTTCAAAACAAGACAGAAGGAAATTAAGGCTCTTTAAACTTAATTTATTTAATACCAGATGCACTCAGTGGCGTTGCTAGGTCGGGTGTCACCCGGTGCGGCACTTTACGGTGTCACCCCTCCCCAACCTCGCCCCAGACGTAGATTGACGTGTCAATTGTTAAAATTCTTAAGAAACTTTTTTTCCCTCAGGAATATTTTAGTTGGTGTCACCCCCCCTCCACCGATGACAGCTTTAAACTGTTCCCAGATAATACTAACGATCTTCATATATAGTCGGTTATATATACAGCTTGATGGAGTATTGTTTTCTATATCGTTTGCAGGTTTGCATCATGGTGTGCCCCCCCCCCCCACCCACACACACTTTTAACGGGATTTGTCAATTGTGCTTTTAAAAAAGACTTTTTAACTCTAATTAATCATCTTTTTAACTGGAATGATCGTTGTTCTATATATATTTAGCTATTTTTTCCCTTGTGTCACTCCCCTAAATGGTATCACACGGTGCGGTCCGCATCCTCGCTAACACAGTCTATTCAAACACTAAATGCAAATGATAATACGAAAACTAAGAAATTACGAAACAAGTCTACACTGATTCTGGATTAGATCTAAACGAAACTGAGGCAATCACACATGTTCTAACACACCTTATATATACCCTTACATAAAACAGGTCCAACACGGTTGTCACAACTCAGAGCACGAGGATTGAACAGGGACGAACGGTAGAGGGTACAAAGTACAAACAACATTCACCAGCATTCCTCCCCCTTCACTCGTTTACTACACAGCACAAGTAGGTGTAAATTATATGTATATAATGGATTAAAATAACGGAAGATACGAGGCTCCTCCAAATCTGACGCAATAACACAAGTATTGTATGGTTGTCGTAACTCTAACCTTAACCCTCGTAACGGTCATTAACATACAGCTGAAAAACTTTAAATCTTAAGCCTCAAAATTTTTATTTGGTTAAAAATAGTCAGGAAATGTTTGAATGAATTTTGTCTTTAATAGATCTTTATTTGGAGTTTTTACAAAATATTAAATTTGTTAAAACACAAAGCGAAATATAATACTATTTTGAGTTAGCACATTTTAAAATACAACTACAATGCACAAGATGTGACTATCAATAAGTTACCGTTTCTCGTTGGTCTTTAAAGATAGAAATCTTCGTTGTTCCTAATAGAAAAAGCTATTGTGCTGGTTCATCAAAATAGCTATAACTGGTCATATAACTCTTTATTCGTTTCTGGTAAAACTATTGACTTTAAAGTCATTAAAATAGTGGGAAACTCTACAACATTAGCAACGTTCTTTTCTTTTTTTAAAGAAAGTATATTTGCTTAAAAAGTATTTTGAAACATCACAAAATAAATGCTATAAAAAAGAAACAAATAAGTGTTCTCCGTTTATAAGGTTTAGAACTGTATTTTTATGGTTAAATAAAGTCAACCAAATATCTATCCTATTCGATGTACACAGCTTTACAGTTACCTAAGTAAAAATGTCTTTGGAAGTGTAGCTGGAACGAAATTTGACATTGCATCATCATTTCCCCAGTATGAAATAACTTTAAGATGTCCTGGAACAGTATTTTTCCTATTTGCATCTGGCGGATCTCTATCAGGATTATTTCCGAAAATAATCAACTTCTCGTTGTATGATAAAGCACCATATTGTTTTCTTTGGCAATTCCATAGCTTAAAAACAAATTTTACTTCAATTCTTTTTATTGACGATGCTTTCAAAATAACCCACAAAGAGCCATTTGTCTGTAAGATGTAGCTGTGTTTGTCGTTCTTGAAAGTGGTCAGCTGGTCTGCTGGTCCATCCAAATCGGTTAGCTTGGTACAAACGTCACAAGGAAACTCGTAATTGTGAACAACTGTATTCTCAATGTTGTTATGAGTTTCAGATGAGAAAATAAGAATGGAGTTTTCAAAGACAGTTGCGTATTTTATATCTAATTGCGTTGGAATTTCTCTGAATTTTTTAAAATCCAAACTCCTTGGGTTTATAAGATAAATTACATTATCACTTTTGTCTAAGATGTAAATAAACTGCCCATGAGAAACAAGTAACACATTGTTACAGGGCAGATTCAAAACTTTTTTCCAGCCGTTCTCAGAGAGGACAAATAATTTATATTGCTGCGTGTTTGGCATGTTAAGAGGTTTTCCTATTGCGTACAAGTCTGTATCAAACGTCACAAGCTGAATTTTTTTTTTAAACCATCACAAGTTGGCAAATCGAACCAAGTCTCATCACTAGCATGTATTGCTCTAAACTGTCCATCTCTTCTTGCATAAACCCCAACGTGTGTAAAGCTACTACACGATCTATGCACAGCCGCTGATGGCCACTGGCCGTCTCTTGAAGGTTGGGCTTGGTACGACAAAGCGCTGACGATTATATCTCTAAAGTTTTTGTTTTCAGAACACATTTTAAGATAATAAACTTGTGTTAACACCTCTGGACTAACTAGATATGTCCTCACCAGACTGAGTAATTCTGTCATTTTATCTTTTCTAGATAAACGCTCGGTTAATGCAACATTAAGCGAGTTATCAGAAGGTACTTTTTCCAATTCATTGCCATCTTTTTCTGTGTTGACTATTTTGTTTGTGTTTTGAATATCTGTGTTAGTATTATATGGAGCATAGCAATCGACCCATCGTATCACTGATTCCAACACAATATCTTCACTACTGACACAAAGATTCTGGCTTTTTATCAAATTACGAACTTCATTGGAAGACAGTTGTAGATATGTTGATGAAAGACTTATTTGATCAAAGTTTCTTAACATGAAGCAATGTAACTCATCTAGAACAATAGTTGAGCCAACAAGTTTAGCTGTTACGTAAATGTTTTCCCAGTTCTCCATCGTAATAGACTCAGCTGCAAATATTTCACATATTTTTACCATAAAATTAATCTGCAACATGTGCACAGCCCTCCAGAGGTGAATTAAATTATCCAACGTTAAAACATTGACACCTGTGTAAAGTGTTTTTAGAATCAGCTGAAATATTTCATAGGAAACATCTTTTAACTCAATCCAGTTTTCTGTGATCTCCCTCATTCCTGATCGAAACAACGCTTGGAAAAATTCAGAGCAGGCCGCAAGAACGAGCTTATGACAAGTGATTGTGTCATCTTTTATCTTGATTGTAAAGTCTAGAAACTTTTTGTCTGTCCACATAATCCCGAGACATTTCACGATCTCTGTGCAGATTTCAGGTGAGTTCATGTTGTAGGAAGATCTGTAATGTAGATAAAAAAAACAATAAGCTTTATACAAATACACGCACACGAATACATACACACACATATATATGTATATATATTTACATATATATATATATATATATATATATATATATATATATATATATATATATATATATATATATATATATATATATATATATATATTGATATGTATATATACAACACAATGTTATGTTTTCAAAGACAGGCACACATATACATATATATATATATATATATATATATATATATATATATATATATATATATATATATATATATATATATATATATATATATATATATTATATATATATATATATATATATATATATATATATATATATATATATATACATATATATATATATATATATATATATATATATATATATAATTATCTACGTGGGGACCTTGCGGGAACCACCACCACGTAAGCGAGCATAGCCTTCCTTCCCTCTCCAGGCGGAACGCTACCACCACCACCAGCCTGGTGAAGTCTGGTTCACACCAAATGTTTACAATCGTAGAGCCCGGTCGAATTAGTGACGTGTATTAGAGGCAGATTATTTATTTTTAAACGATTTGCAACTTAGAGAAGGTAATTTAGAGGAGGCTGTTTTAACGGGGGTGGGTGGTGTAGGGGTGGGGGAAGTGAGGTTGGGAGTTATTGCGACGTATAGTACGCCGGGAGTTGGCTCGTTTAATTATGCATTTCTAGCATAAAAGACCATGAGCGTACACAATGTAGACAAGTTCAAGAGCTTCCAGTTGCTCACGCAAAAGTCTCGAGTTCGGACATTACACACATTTAGAATTTGTACAATCATTTCATAATACTCTATGCATCGGTACGTAGTGTGTTAATCACTATTTGACCCGATATAAAGCAACTTAACGGTTCCCGTATACCCTACTATGTTGTTAAAAAAAGTAAAGTTCTCCTTCCAAAACATGGGGCAATAGAAGTAGAGTGCACTTTTTTATGTGACCTTGGCATACGAAGAGATAATATGGTCAGTACTATGCCTAGTCGCACTTACATTCCCTAACGTGAGTTAGGTTCCCATCAGAGCTTGCTGGTTAGCAGTCCAGCTCTCTACCGCTAGGCCACTCCGTCCCTTCACTATCATGTTATTGTTATTTATATATCCAGGAAACTACACCCACATCCCTGCTCCTTCAACGACAAAACTTGAAGCTACCCAGATATATTTTAAAATTCATTATTGGAATCAATTTAGTAGAATTTTCTTGCCTTATATTCAAGACAACAAATTGCAAAGCCTTATGTTCATATAAAAGAATATTTTTTTCTCCGTGGCATTATCTCATGCTTCGAAACAATCGAACTATCAGAATGTATCAAGGATAAAATAATTATAATTACAGTAGTTACCGACCACCTAATACTAGATCTGAATTAAATATTAAGCTTTACTCAAATTATAGTTAAGAGAAGTCTAAAGTTTAAACATTAGTTATTTGATCTTTATAGATGTGCTTTTTTGCAATAAGCACTTAACAATATTTATACACTAATTATTATATTCTAAATGAAACACATTATACTTATTTAATCCTTGCACTGATAATGTTTTTGTGTGTAATAGATTTTACATACGTTCTATAATATTTAGATCTATAAACGATTTCTAATGTCTTAGATTCAAAACATGCAAGGTCGAAAGCAAAAGTTAGTAAACAATGTTTATTGGTGCGAGAAAATAGGTTTTATTTCTAAACATTTTTATTGCGCTAAAGATGGTGTGCAGTCAAATTTTTAAGTGTTCTATTAAATAATGATACGCCGGCAAACGTATACACATGCATATATTACCTCACTTACATTATAACTCTCCTCCCCCATCCCACACCCACTGCAAACGAAATTTTCCCATTCCCCAACGCGGACAATACACTATGTGTCGGTATAGCTTTTCCTCTCTCGTATACAGAGTATTAAGATGGTAAAGATTCTTATGAAAAACATTTCGCATACGAGGGATTATCAACAATTATAGTCACGCAACTTATAATACTTAACACCCACTAACGGGTTTCAAAACAAGACAGAAGGAAACAAAGGCTCACCAAAACTTAATTTATTTAATACTAGATACACTCGGTGGCGTCGCTAGGTCCGGTGTCACCCAGTGTGGCAACTAACGGTGTCACCCCTCCCCACCTTCGCCCCAGACGTAGATTGACTTGTCAGTTATTACATTTCTCAAGAAACTTTTTTTTCCTCAGGCATATTTTAGTTGGTGTCACCCCCGCCTTCACCGATGACAGCTATAAACTGTGTCCAGATAATACTAACGATCTTGATATATAGTCGGTTATATATACAGCTCGATGGAGTATTGTTTTGTATATCGCTTGCAGGTTTGCATCATGGTGTCACCCCCCCCCCCCCCCCCCCCCCCCACAAACACATACATACTTTTAACGGGATTTATCAATTTTGCACTTTAAAAAAGACCTTTTAACTATAATTATCGTTGTTCTATATATATTTAGCTGTTTTTTCCCTTGTGTCACTCCCCTAAATGGTATCACACGGTGCGGTCCGCATCCTCACTAACACAGTCTATTCAAACACTAAATGCAAATGCTAGTACGAAAACTAAGAAACAGTTGCTAAAATTACGAAACAAACCTACCCTGATTCTGGATGAGATCTAAACAAAACTGAGGCAATCACACACGTTCTAACACACCTTATTTATACCCTTACAGAAAACACGAACAAAATGGTTGTCAGAACTCAGAGCACGAGGATTGAACATGGACGAACGGGAGAGGGTACAAAGTACAAACAACATTCACCACAATTCATATATATATATATATATATATATATATATATATATATATATATATATATATATATATATATATATATATATATATATATATATATACATATATATTTATGTATAGGCCTACTTAATTGTGTTGGAAGGAATCTATCACACGGAGACTATCACATGCATGAGTAATTCATACTTTGCTATTGTTTAAAAAACAAAACAAATGTAGATATTTTTTCTTTGGCAGTCTGCCTCTTTGTTTTAAGGCCCGTTTGATCCATGTCTTATTTGCATAAAGAATGCTTCACAAACACGCGTAAAGCAATACAGTTCTCACAATGAAAAACATGCCAGATTTATTAACACTCATTCACACTGTAGTCTTCGATGGACAATGACCAGGGTATAACGACCAATGCTCGCATTGACCAGCCAATGTACTAAAGCCGCTGATAAGTTTAAATTCTTCGGACAATGGCCAGGGGTTAATGGCCATTGCGTGCATTGGCCGGGGAATGTACGAAATACATTGTTAGTATCTTCTCCTTAATGATATTTTTTTGATGCTAGTGGTTGTTGCGATGTGAGATGCTGGTACAGGGCCAACGACACAAGATAAAGTAGTTTCACTTGAAACACAAAATCTTTCGATTAGTCTTGATTCTTAAGTGATTTTTGCAAACAGTTTGTATCTACCACAGTTGACTATGAAAGGATGCCTGCAATAGCTATAGCAGAACGATAGCTTGGAGATAACAATACTTGAATAGATCTAATATACATTCCTAACAGTTGTATATTTTTATATTATAAGAAATAAAATATCTTCTATGTGCGCATATAAAAAAGTTTGCTATATAAACGTGTTTGTATTTTTTTATTTTCAAATGTAGATTTACAGCGATTTTGAAACTCCGCTACTTATTTTGTCATGATTATCAAAGCTTAACACCCATTGTTTTCTTACAAATGTGTTCATAGCATTGGAAGAACATATAGTCTAAGTATTGATAACTTGGGCTGCTGTATTTGATGATACAACTTGTGCTGACCAAGTTTCAAACTATTCCATCTAAATTGGGATTTTAAATTAAAAGTATACAATTTTAAAAGAAAAACTAGATGCTCAAAACAATCAATTGGTATTTTATTATCGTGTAAACAAGCATATACAAAGGGTAATTTCAAGTAAACATTTGACAATATTTGACTACATTAGCATTTTCACACCTCCCATTCACTCCCTTATAAATCAAGCTAGTTTTTAATCAATAAGTATCTTGTTTGTGTGCTGTCATAATCTGAAAACTTGTCAATTTTGTAATGTTAATAAAAAAGGAAGAATAGTATTTTAAAAGACATCATACCATTTATACATTAAATTCGTACTTGTGTATATGCAAATAAATAGTATAAATTATGAAATATCTTAATTAGTATATGCAAATAAATTGTATGAAAAAATGAAATCCCCAAATTAATATATCCTGTAAACGCTACACATTGTTCGGAAATGGATTGAAATAGTGGAAGATAAAAGGCTGCTCCAGATCTGACGCAGAAACACAGGTATTGTATGGTTGACGTAACTCTAACCATAACCCTCGTAACGGTGTTTAACATACAGTTGCAAAACTTTAAATCTTAAGCCTCAAAATTTTATATTTGGTTAAAAATAGTCATAAAATGTTTTAATGAATTTTGTCTTTAATAGATCTTTATTGGGAGTTTTTTATAAAATAATAAATTTGTTAAAACACAAAGCGAAATATAAAACTATTTTGAGTTAGCACATTTTAAAATACAACTACAATGCACAAGATGTGACTATCAATACTTTGCCGTTTGTCAATGGTTTTTAAAGATAAACATATCCGTTATTTTTAAAACAAAAGGCTAATGTGCTGGTTCATCTAAATGGTTAGAACTGACAAAGTTTTATTTTTTATAAATCCTTGTGCGTTTCTGGTAAAATAATAAACAATTGACTTTAAAATCATTGAATGTGTTGGAAACTCTATAACAATAGCCAAGTTCGTTTCTTATTTTAAAGAAAATGTATGTAATTAAAAAGTATAAAAAAGAAATAAAATAAATGCTAAAAAAGAGCACAAATAAAATATGTGTTCTCCATTTGTAAAATTTGGAACTGTAATTTTTATGGTTAAATAAAATCAACCAAATATCTATCTTATTTAATGGACACAGCTTTATAGTTATATTAATAAAGATGTCTTTGGAAGTGTAGCTGGAACGAAATTCGACAAAGCATTATCATGTCCCCAGTATGAAATAACTTTAAGATGTCCTGGAACAGTATTTTTTCTATTTGCATCTGGCGGATTTCTATCTGGGAGATTTCCGAAAATAATCAACTTCTCGTTGTAGGTTAAAGCACCGTATTGTTTTCTTTGGCAATCCCATAGTTTAGAAACAAATTTTATCTCAATTCTTTTTAATGGCGATGCATTCAAAATAACCCACAAAGAGCCATTTGTCTGTAAGATGTAGCTGTGTTTGTCGTTCTTGAAAGTATTCAGCTGGTCTGCTGGTCCATCCAAATCGGTTAGCTTGGTACAAACGTCACAAGGTAAGTCGTAATTGTGAACAACTGTATTCTCAATGTTGTTTTGGGTTTCAGAGGAGAAAATTAGAAGAGAGTTTTCAAAGATAGTTGCATTCTTTACATTTAATTGAGTTGGAAAATTTGTGAATTTTTTAAAATCCAAACTTCTTGGATTGATATGATAAATTACATTATCACTTTTGTCTAAGATGTAAATCAACTTCCCATGAGAAACAAGTAACACATTGTTACAGGGCAGATTCAAAATTTCTTTCCAGGCGTTCCCAGAGAGGACAAATAATTTATATTGCTGCGTGTTTGGCATGTTAAGAGGTTTACCTATTGCGTACAAGTCTGAGTCAAACGTGACTAGCTGAATACTTTCTTTTAAACCATCACAAGTTGGCAAAGCGAACCAAGTCTCATCGCTAGCACGTATTGCTCTAAACTGTCCATCTGTTCTTGCATAAACCCCAACGTGTGTAAAGCTACTACATGATCTGTGCACAGCCGCTGATGGCCACTGGCCGTCTCTTGAAGGTTGGGCTTGGTACGTTAAAGCGCTGACAATTATATCTCTGAAGTCTTTATTTTCAGAAAACATTTTAAGATGATAAACTCGTGATAAAAACGCAGGAGTAACAAGATATGTCCGAACCAGACTCACTAAATCTGTCAGCTTATCTTTTCTAGATAAATGCTCGATTAATGCAACATTAAGCGAGTTATCAGCTGATACATTTTCAAGTTCACTTCCATTTTCGTCTATGTCGACTATTTTGTTTGTCTTTGTATTATCTTTGTTAACGTTATTTGGAGCATAACAGTCGACCCATCGTATCACTGATTCTAACACCAAATCTTCACTACTGACACAAAGATCCTGGCTTTTTATCAAATCCCGAACTTCGTTGAAAGGCAGTTGTAGATATGTTGCTGATATACTAATTTTTTCAAAGTTCCCCAACATGAAGCTTTGAAGCTTATCTAGAACAAAAGTTGAGCCTAGAAGTTTAGCTGTTACATAAATGTTTTCCCAGTTGTTAATTGTAATAGAGTTATTTGCAAATCTTTCACACATTTTTATCATAAAGTTGATCTGCAACATGTGCACAGCCCTCCAAACGTGAATGAAATTATCCAACGTTAGAACATTGACACCTGTGTAAAGTGTTTTCAGAATCAACTGAAATATTTCATAGGAAACATCTTTTAACTCAACGCAGTTTTCTGTGACCTCCCTCATTCCTGATCGAAACAACGCTTGGAAAAATTCAGAGCAGGCCGCAAGAACAAGCTTATGGCACGTGATTGTGTCATCGTGTATCTTGATTGTAAAGTCGAGAAACATTTTGTCTGTCCACACAATCCCGAGACATTTCACGATCTCTGTGCAGATTTCTGATGAGTTCATATTGTAGGAGATCTGTGAAGTAGATTAAAAAACAAGACAATAAGTTTTTTATAAACACACACGCACACGAACACATACACACATAGTGTTGTTTTCAAAGACAGGCAGGCATCTATCTATATATATATATATTGTTATTTATTCCCTTTCATCTAGTTTTGTCCACCTGACATGACAGGATTGTCTCATGTTTGTCAAGCCCACCTACACTGTCCATTGAAATATTTCTTTAATCTTTGCATACTATATTAGAAATGTTAATTTTAAAATGTTTAGTGCAATATGACAAATACATACGACAAAAATTTCTCACAATTATTATATAGTCCTATAAACAATATTAAAAATAGTAAATAAAATCATATGACACTCAATACAAAAATGTTCAGATCAACTAAAATCATCCAATACACTATCAAAATTGTCCTGTGAGATATTTTGTCTGAGATCATTTGTCCATGATATCATTTGTCCTTATATATTTTGTCGAGGTATCTTTTGTCCGTGAGATAATTTGTCCTTGAGATCTTTGTCCTGAGATCATTTGTCCTGTCACGACATATATATATATATATATATATATATATATATATATATATATATATATATATATATATATGTATATATAATTATCTACTTGGGGACCTTGCGGGACACCACCACCACCACGTAAGCGAGCATAGCCTCCCCTCCCTCTCTAGACATATCGCTACCACCCCACCAGATATATTTTAAAATTCATTATTGGAATCAATTTAGTAGAATTTTCTTGCCTTATATTCAAGACAACAAACTGCAAAGTCTTATGTTCATATAAAAGAATATTTTTTTTCGCCTTTTAAACAATCGAACTATCACAATGTATCAAGGATAAAATAATTAAATTACAATAATTACCGAACACCTAAAACTAAATTAAATATTTAGCTTTAATCAAAATATAGTAAAGAGAAGGCTACATTTTAAACATTAGTTATTTGATCTTTATAGATGTGCTTTTATGCGATAAGCGCTTAACAATATTTAGAATCTATACACCAATTAGATCTAGATCTATTATTTGAAACACATTATACTTTTTTTATCCGTACACTGATAATGTTTTTGCGTGTAATAGATTTTACACAGATCTACCTTCTCTAATATTTAGATCTATAAAAGATTTCTAATGCCGTAGATTCAAAACATGCACGGTCGAAAGCAAAAGTTAGTAAACAATGTTGACTTTGAATAGTCGCATCTCATTAGTGCGAGAAAATAGGTTTTATTTGTTAACATTTTTAGTGCGCAAAAGATGGTGTGCATTCTAATTGATCAGTGATCTATTAAATAATGTACGCCGGAAAACATAATCACATGCATGTATTATCTAACTTACATTATAAATCTCCTCCCCTATCCCACACCCACTAAAAAATGAAATTTTCCTATTCCCCAACATAGACAATACACTATGCGACAGTATAGTTTTCTCCTTTCTCTTATACAGAGTATTGAGATGGTAAAGATTCTTATGGAAAACATTTCGCATACGAGGGATTGTCAAACAATTATAGTCACGCAACTTATAATACTAAACAGTAGCGTACGCAGGGGTGGAGCAGGGGGAGCGGCCGCTCCCCCTCGGGCCATTTTCAGCAAAGTGGCGCCTTTTTGGAAACTTTTTAAACTCAAAGTTTTAAACATTAATATTTGTTAAAAATTATTTTTAGTCGGCACTTCTCTGTAAATCACAAGATTAATTTTCATGCAGCAATTAAGCATAGTAGTAATAGACTATAGAGTCGACGTTCACAACACGTATTAGCAGCTGCATCAGTTTCTCAATCTAAAAATAACCATTACGATGCATTGCACTGTTTAAAAAACCTCTAAGGGTAGTAGCACTTGGCAAGATTAGTGTTAAGTTTAAGGCACCTGTATAATGTATTTGTTTAGAATAATTGAATTAGAAAATGTTACACATAAAACTTCACACATAATTACTTTATATATACAGTTTAAATCGTGTAATTAATTTTTTGAAATTACAATACAGACATAAATACAACTGATGTGGCACCTCTATTTAAATTTACTTATGTGCGAAATGCATAGCGGTGGGTAAATTTTGACAAGGTCAACAACGTCATCACGATGAAGTAGTAGTATTATGACAGTTTGGGCGATAGTGATTACGATTACAAATTTATATGAAACAACATCAACTTTATATTAATTATAATTTTAGTTTACTATATCTAGATCTATATTAAATGTAAATAATGCTATATTTTGTATTTTAAAAAACAACTAAATTTAAACTAACACTGATCGCACAGTTAATTATCCGCTCAGCTCAGTAGCGCAGGCGGGGGGGGGGGGGTGTTAGGGTGGTTATAATCCCCCCCCCCATGAACCCCTCTGTAAAATATTTTTTTTTATAATACCACTGCTACTTATTTAAATCTATTTTTGAATCAGTATACACGTGTAATTGAATATGTATGTTTAGAACAGTCGTCTAAAAAATGACGCTAAGTTATCCCCCCCCCCACACCTCACCACCACAATTGTGTAGAGTGACATTAATGTCACACCTAGGTATACGCTGGGTTGGATGATTGACCTAAAGTGACCGGACAGCGGTGAATGTAGTTGAACCCCCCCCCCCCCCCCACCCACCCCCAACCCTCCCCGAACTGATCTTTTAAGTATATTTGGGAAAACGCGTAATGATGTACCAAAGTACCATGCCGCCAGAATCATAGCTTTTGAAGCGTAAATCTCTGTGAATATTGTTTTTGCAATTACAAGTAAAACGGTGTGTGAGCAATACAGTGATCTAACCCATACCTTATCATTATGTTTAAAAAAAATGATCTTCAAAGAACACATAAAGTCGGTAGCTAACTTTACCATGTATGATCTGAAATGCAAGACCTATATATTGGTTATCTGTAGACTTTTTATCCGAATCTTATACATATAAACTGAAAAACTGGGTTTTATACCAACTCTGATTTAAAAAACTTTCATTATGCTGTAATACTTTAGCATTTATAATGACACTAGGCATACTGCCTAGCTTCGCTTAGGTTCTTGAAAACATTTGAGAATTTGAATACTTAATTATTTAGCGATTGATTAGGTGTGAAGTGCTTAATTAAATTTAAACAGTAATGCTAACTTTAGAAAAATGTGGTTGTTTGTTGTTTAAATTCCGTTCTCAGAGCAAATTATGTGGAAAGTACGCAAGGTATAACTAAAATGGAATTAGAACTACACTGGTTCCATAAACAGTATATCTCATAATTTATATTGCATTGCCTTTTGAAATTAATTAATTTATTTAATTACGATACGTAACTGAATTAACAACTTAATTTTGTACTAAAACAAATGCTATACTTCGTCATTTTCTGTTTCTGTTTAAAATAGTATACAATTATTTGAAAAACTAATAATTTTAAAAACGTTACCTCCCTTGAAAACTAAACGTATGACGATTGTCATTGTTTACTTATATTGTTTACTTATATAAGAAATTACGTTATATGAACAAATTTAACGACTATAATGGCTGTTTCCGACGGAAATAAGGTTTTTTTGTTACCCTCCAGGGTCGGTCTACGATGTCACATAATATTAAGGGGATCGTTCGTCAATTTATTTATCTATATATCTCATATAAGGAGAATTTCACTCAAGATCATCTTTTAGCCCTCGTCGAGGGCTTTGAGTCTGACCAACAGTTTTTACATACGGCCTAGTCATCTAAAGTAGTGTATGCAAAAACTTAGCATGATGTACAGACCTTAAGTAACCTAAAATCCGCATTGAAATGACCCTCTGTTTTCCCCATAAAATACAAAGATTATATAGGGAAATACAACTGGTCAGTTTTGACCGCTTTACGAAGTTTTCCCAGATATGCCGAGTTTTTTGTGACACCCCTAGGTGTTCTTCTACCACCTCACAAAATATCAAGGGGGGTCGTCGGAGGAAAAAATTTTTCGTAATAGAGCTCATATAAAGAGAATTTCACTCGCGGTCACTTTTTAGCCCTCGTCGAGGGCTTTGAGTGTAACCGACAGTTTCCCCTAAAGGTCAAGCCATTAATCTAGGAGCATGCAAAAAATTAGCCAGATATACTTAGCATAAGTACCCTAAAGTCTGCGTTGAAATGACCCTCTGTTTTCCCCATAAAATACAAAAATTATATAGGGAAATACAACTGGTCAGTTTTGACCGCTTTACGAAGTTTTCCCAGATATGCCGAGTTTTTTGTGACACCCCTAGGTGTTCTTCTACCACCTCACAAAATATCAAGGGGGGTCGTCGGAGGAAATTTTTTTTCGTAATAGAGCTCATATAAAGAGAATTTCACTCGCGGTCACTTTTTAGCCCTCGTCGAGGGCTTTGAGTGAAACTGACAGGTCAGCCGTACGGCCAAGCCATTTACCTATAAACATGCTGAAAATTAGCGAGATGTAAAGAGGGTAAGTGCCCTAAAATCCGTTTTGAAATGACCCTCTGTTTTTCCCATAAAATACAAAGATTATATAGGGAAATACGACTGGTCAGTTTTGACCCACTTCCCGATTTTTCCGAGATATGCCGAGTTTTTTGTGACACCCCTAGGTGTTCTCCTACCACCTCACAAAATATCAAGGGGGGTCGTTGGAGGAAAAAAATTTTCGTAATAGAGCTCATATAAAGAGAATTTCACTCGCGGTCACTTTTTAGCCCTCGTCGAGGGCTTTGAGTGTAACCGACAGTTTTCCCTAAAGGTCAAGCCATTAATCTAGGAGCATGCAAAAAATTAGCCAGATATACTTAGCTTAAGTACCCTAAAGTCTGCGTTGAAATGACCCTCTGTTTTCCCCATAAAATACAAAAATTATATAGGGAAATACAACTGGTCAGTTTTGACCGCTTTACGAAGTTTTCCCAGATATGCCGAGTTTTTTGTGACACCCCTAGGTGTTCTTCTACCACCTCACAAAATATCAAGGGGGGTCGTCGGAGGAAAAAAATTTTCGTAATAGAGCTCATATAAAGAGAATTTCACTCGCGGTCACGTTTTAGCCCTCGTCGAGGGCTTTGAGTGTAACCGACAGTTTTCCCTAAAGGTCAAGCCATTGATCTAGGAGCATGCAAAAAATTAGCCAGATATACTTAGCTTAAGTACCCTAAAGTCTGCGTTGAAATGACCCTCTGTTTTTCCCATAAAATACAAAGATTATATAGGGAAATACAACTGGTCAGTTTTGACCGCTTTACGAAGTTTTCCCAGATATGCCGAGTTTTTTGTGACACCCCTAGGTGTTCTTCTACCACCTCACAAAATATCAAGGGGGGGTCGTGGGAGGAAATTTTTTTTCGTAATAGAGCTCATATAAAGAGAATTTCACTCGCGGTCACTTTTTAGCCCTCGTCGAGGGCTTTGAGTGAAACTGACAGGTCAGCCGTACGGCCAAGCCATTTACCTATAAACATGCTGAAAATTAGGGAGATGTAAAGAGGGTAAGTGCCCTAAAATCCGTTTTGAAATGACCCTCTGTTTTTCCCATAAAATACAAAGATTATATAGGGAAATACGACTGGTCAGTTTTGACCCACTTCCCGATTTTTCCGAGATATGCCGAGTTTTTTGTGACACCCCTAGGCGTTCTCCTACCACCTCACAAAATTTCAAGGGGGGTCGTCGGAGGAATTTTTTTTCCGTAATAGAGCTCATATAAAGAGAATTTCACTCGCGGTCACTTTTTAGCCCTCGTCGAGGGCTTTGAGTGAAACTGACAGGTCAGCCGTACGGCCAAGCCATTTACCTATAAACTTGCCGAAAATTAGCGAGATATAAAGAGGGTAAAATCCCTAAAATCCGTTTTGAAATGACCCTCTGTTTTTCCCATAAAATACAAAGATTATATAGGGAAATACGACTGGTCAGTTTTGACCCACTTCCCGATTTTTCCGAGATATGCCGAGTTTTTTGTGACACCCCTAGGCGTTCTCCTACCACCTCACAAAATTTCAAGGGGGGTCGTCGGAGGAAAAAATTTCTCGTAAAAGAGCTCATATAAAGAGAATTTCACTCGCGGTCACTTTTTAGCCCTCGTCGAGGGCTTTGAGTGTAACCGACAGTTTTCCCTAAAGGTCAAACCATTGATCTAGGAGCATGCAAAAAATTAGCCAGATATACTTAGCTTAAGTACCCTAAAGTCTTCGTTGAAATGACCCTCTGTTTTTCCCATAAAATACAAAGATTATATAGGGAAATACAACTGGTCAGTTTTGACCGCTTTACGAAGTTTTCCCAGATATGCCGAGTTTTTTGTGACACCCCTAGGTGTTCTTCTACCACCTCACAAAATATCAAGGGGGGTCGTCGGAGGAAATTTTTTTTCGTAATAGAGCTCATATAAAGAGAATTTCACTCGCGGTCACTTTTTAGCCCTCGTCGAAGGCTTTGAGTGAAACTGACAGGTCAGCCGTACGGCCAAGCCATTTACCTATAAACATGCTGAAAATTAGCGAGATGTAAAGAGGGTAAGTGCCCTAAAATCCGTTTTGAAATGACCCTCTGTTTTTCCCATAAAATACAAAGATTATATAGGGAAATACGACTGGTCAGTTTTGACCCCTTTACGAAGTTTTCCCAGATATGCCGAGTTTTTTGTGACACCCCTAGGTGTTCTCCTACCACCTCACAAAATTTCAAGGGGGGTCGTCGGAGGAATTTTTTTTTCGTAATATAGCCCATATAAGGCGCCGGTCAGTCGAGGTCAGTTTTGACCCCCTCTCCGTAGACTTTTTGCCGAACCGTCACCGGCCCTCGTGTTTTATCGCCATAAGGCACCTTCGTGCCAAATTTGACGCGCCTGCGGCGCCGGGAAGTGCCCTATCGGGCACCCGACCACTTTGCTTTATATATATAGATTATATGTAATTCTGATTGTAGACAAAACATTTTTGTAAAACCGAATAGCGTTAAGCTACTTTATTAGATTATTAAGTAATTATTGAGTTGTTTTGATATTTATAATTAAATGTGTAGACATATACATATTTATATTAAAATAGTGATTATTTCCCCTTTTCGCTCGGGTTAATAAATGTCGCAGAAATTATTATGTAATTTTTTTTACAAGGATTACAAAACAGATTATGTTGCGTTCATTGTTTTTGGTTGTAGTGTGTGTATATTTTTGTTTTATTTAGAGTGATACATTTTTTTTTGTCAGCCTACATTTTTTGTTTTCTCGGCCTACAATGTGTATGTTTTTTTATTTCTTCAGAGTGCTACTTTCAATTTATTTTACATCATAGCGAAGCAACAACATACAGCTAATATATATATATATATATATATATATATATAACATACAGCTTATATATATATATATATATATATATATATATATATATATATATATATATATATATATATATATATATATATATATATATATTAGCTGTATGTTGTTGCTTCGCTATGATGTAAAATATATAGATATATATATATATACGAATAGAGAAGATATTACAAATTCGGCGCCTTTTTTTGCTATTTTCGCTCCCCCTACACTGAAAACCTGGATACGCCTCTGATACTAAACAACCACTAACGGGTTTCAAAACAAGACAGAAGGAAATAAAGGCTCTTTAAACTTAATTTATTTAATACCAGATACACTCAGTGGCGTTGCTAGGTCGGGTGTCACCCGGTGCGGCACTTTACGGTGTCACCCCTCCCCACCCTCGCCCCAGACGTAGATTGACGTGTCAATTGTTAAAATTCTCAAGAAACTTTTTTTCCCTCAGGAATATTTTAGTTGGTGTCACCCCCCCCCTCCACCGATGACAGCTTTAAACTGTTCCCAGATAATACTAACGATCTTCATATATAGTCGGTTATATATACAGCTTGATGGAGTATTGCTTTCTATATCGTTTGCAGGTTTGCATCATGGTGTGCCCCCCCCCCCCCCCCCCACCCACACACACTTTTAACGGGATTTGTCAATTGTGCTCTTAAAAAAGACTTTTTAACTCTAATTAATCATCTTTTTAACTGGAATGATCGTTGTTCTATATATAATTAGCTGTTTTTGCCCTGGTGGAACTCCCCTAAATGGTATCACACGGTGCGGTCCGCATCCTCGCTAACACAGTCTATTCAAACACTAAATGCAAATGATAATACGAAAACTAAGAAACAGTTGCTAAAATTACGAAACAAGTCTACACTGATTCTGGATTAGATCTAAACGAAACTGAGGCAATCACACATGTTCTAACACACCTTATATATACCCTTACATAAAACAGGTCCAACACGGTTGTCACAACTCAGAGCACGAGGATTGAACAGGGACGAACGGTAGAGGGTACAAAGTACAAACAACATTCACCAGCATTCCTCCCCCTTCCCTCGTTCACTACACAGAACAAGTAGATGTAAATTATATGTTTATAATGGATTAAAATAACGGAAGATACGAGGCTGCTCCAAATCTGACGCAATAACACAAGTATTGTATGGTTGTCGTAACTCTAAACTTAACCCTCGTAACGGTCATTAACATACAGCTGAAAAACTTTAATTCTTAAGCCTCAAAATTTTTATTTGGTTAAAAATAGTCAGGAAATGTTTGAATGAATTTTGTCTTTAATAGATCTTTATTTGGAGTTTTTACAAAATATTAAATTTGTTAAAACACAATGCGAAACATAATACTATTTTGAGTTATCACATTTTAAAATACAACTACAATGCACAAGATGTGACTATCAATAAGTTACCGTTTCTCGTTGGTCTTTAAAGATAGAAATCTTCGTTGTTCCTAATAGAAAAAGCTATTGTGCTGGTTCATCAAAATAGCTATAACTGGTCATATAACTCTTTATTCGTTTCTGGTAAAACTATTGACTTTAAAGTCATTAAATGAGTGGGAAACTCTACAACATTAGCAACGTTCTTTTCTTTTTTTAAAGAAAGTATATTTGCTTAAAAAGTATTTTAAAACATCACAAAATAAATGCTATAAAAAGAAACAAATAAGTGTTCTCCGTTTATAAGGTTTAGAACTGTATTTTTATGGTTAAATAAAGTCAACCAAATATCTATCCTATTCGATGTACACAGCTTTACAGTTACCTAAGTAAAGATGTCTTTGGAAGTGTAGCTGGAACGAAATTTGACATTGCATTATCATGTCCCCAGTATGAAATAAATTTAAGATGTCCTGGAACAGTATCTTTTCTATTTGCATCTGGCGGATCTCTCTCAGTGGTATTTCCGAAAATAATCAACTTCTCATTGTAGGTTAAAGCACCGTATTGTTTTCTTTGGCAATCCCATAGTTTAGAAACAAATTTTATCTCAATTCTTTTTAATGGCGATGCATTCAAAATAACCCACAGAGAGCCATTTGTCTGTAATATGTAGCTGTGTTTGTCGTTCTTGAAAGTGGTCAGCTGGTCTGCTGGTCCATCCAAATCGGTTAGTTTGGTACAAACGGCTGACGGAAACTCGTAATTGTAAACAACTGTATTCTCAATGTTGTTTTGAGTTTTAGTGGAGAAAATTAGAATTGAGTTTTCAAAGACAGTTGCGTGCTTTACATCTATTTGCGTTGGAATTTTTGTGAATTTTTTAAACTCCAAACTTCTTGGATTGATATGATAAATTACATTGTCACTTTTGTCTAAGACGTAAATAAACTGCCCATGAGAAACAAGTAACACATTGTTACAGGGCAGATTAAAAATTTCTTTCCAGTCGTTCCCAGAGAGGACAAATAATTTATATTGCTGCGTGTTTGGCATGTTAAGAGGTTTACCTATTGCGTACAAGTCTGTATCAAACGTCACAAGCTGAATATTTTTTTTTAAACCATCACAAGTTGGCAAAGCGAACCAAAACTTATCACTAGCACGTATTGCTCTAAACTGTCCATCTGTTCTTGCATAAACCCCAACGTGTGTAAAGCTACTACACGATCTATGCAAAGCCGCTGATGGCCACTGGCCGTCTCTTGAAGGTTGGGCTTGGTACGCTAAAGCGCTGACGATTATATCTCTAGAGTCTTTGTTTTCAGTACACATTTTAAGATGATAAACTCGAGTTAACACCTCTGGACTAACTAGATATGTCCTTACCAGACGCATTAAATCTGCCAACTCATCTTTTCTAGATAGATGCTCGGTTAATACAACATTAAGCGAGTTATCTGAAGGTATTTTTTCTAATTCACTTTCATCTGTTTCTATGTCGACTATTATGTTTGTGTTTTTAATATCTGTGTTAGCTTTATTTGGAGCATAGCAGTCGACCCATCTTATAACTGATTCTAAGACAATATCTTCACTACTGACACAAAGATCCTGGCTTTTTATCAATTCACGAACTTCATTAGAAGTCAGTTGTAGATATGTCGATGAAAGACTTATTTGATCAAAGTTACTTAACATGAACCTATAAAACTTATCTAGAACAATAGTTGAGCCAAAAAGTTTAGCTGTTTCATAAATGTTTTCCCAGTTTTCCATTGTAATAGAATAAGCTGCAAATCTTTCACACATTTTTATCATAAAGTTTATCTGCAACATGTGCACAGCCCTCCAAACGTGAATGAAATTATCCAACGTTAAAACAATGACACCTGTGTAAAGTGTTTTCAGAATCAACTGAAATATTTCATAGGAAACATCTTTTAACTCAACGCAGTTCTCTGTGACCTCCCTCATTCCTGAACGAAACAACGCTTGGAAAAATCCAGAGCAGGCCGCAAGAACGAGCTTATGACATGCGACCGTGTTATCTTGTATCTTGATTGTAAAGTCGAGAAACATTTTGTCTGTCCACATGCTCCCCAGGCATTTCATGATCTCATAACGTATTTCCTGTGTGGTCATGTTGTAGGAGATCTGTAAAGTATATTTAAAAAAAACATGCTCCAAAATGTTATATATACATATATATATCTATATATCTATATATATATATATATATATATATATATATATATATATATATATATATATATATATATATATATATATATATATATACTTAATATATGTACGAGTTGAGTTTAATATAGTTGAAATGTCTTAGCAGAATATAGTATAATATAATATAATATAGAATAATTTATTATGAATGAGTAGAATAGAGAAAAATAAAGTAGAATGTATAATAGAAGAAGAAGAACAAGTTTAGAATGCTGTAGATTATAGAAGAATGTAGTAGAAATATGTAAATTAGAACAAAGACCAAACCCTACGCCAACCGGCACCACACCAGCCCACAACCCATCTTGCAACCAAAGCGACGTCCCACAGTATACTTAACATATACAATTGAACACCCAGCGACCCAAATCCGTTTATCGTACACAGCCCTTCCGACACTGAATCCCTTTAAAACCCACGTTCCACACACTACTCATCCCACACCGAAAACTCCACTTGCCAGACACTACACACCACCCCACACATACACCAAACACCACAACCCACACATAACCTACACAACAAGGGCTGGCGCTATTCATAGGAGGGCGGAAAAATTTGTAATCGCCATTATTAAAAAGTACCTTATAAGTAACTACTTTATTATATTATATAAATTATAAATAGGGTAAGGTTAATATACAAAGGCGTAGCGAACTAGTTCGGTCCCAGGAGGAACTATCAATTTTGCGCCCCCCTCCTTAAATTATGCATAAATATATAGTTATTCGCGTTGGTGAAAATGGGCCCCAACTTTCCTTATTTGGAAAGGTAGGGGCGCTTTTTACCAGTCATTTTACATTTTTATTTGGGTGTCAAGCAATCAATGTAGGAAAAAATTAAATAATTACGTAATGCCAAGTAGCAGTAAACATTCATTATTTAAATTGTATATAATTCAGTAATGAGTGTTTTATAACATTAGCTACCACGTTTGGCGCACACCTTTTGGTCGGCCTGTGACAGCCGCCCACCCGCCCTTCCCTAGCCACGCCTCTATTAATATAGATTATGTTATACATATGTATATATATATATATATATATATATATATATATATATATATATATATATATATATATATATATATATATATGTATATATATATATATATATATATATGCGAGGGGGTGGGCGTTTTGATAAGTTTTAACAAGGGCACTAAATAACCTGGCGCCGGCACTACACACCCCAACCCACCCCACACATACACCCCACACCTCACCCACACATATACCACACACCCCACCCCAAAATTACAACACACACCTAACCCCACAAATACACCCCACACATACACCAAACACCCCACCCTAGAGAGTAGAAGGGAGTTAAGTAGAAGAGAGTAACTGACAGTATGATTTAATTGAGTAGAGTATATAGGAGTAAAGTGGATATGTATTATCCTGCTAAATACTTTAAGTTGTAGTATTCGGCTACTAAACTCGCGAAGTATAAGTGACCAATTGTGCGTAGATAAGTTTCTTATGTAAAATGTGATTATTACTATTATTATTTTTTTAAAACTTCGTTTATATTGAAACATACTTTTGCGCGGGTATGAGGGGCATTGTTAGAGCTCCAGAGACCAAAATAAACCGTTGAAAAGTATTTCAATCGGCCCTGAACTTTACACAGGATCCTAGAATATTAAACAATACTTGTTTGTTCATGCGCATTGTATACACAACTAGGACTTTAACTACTGAACGAGCCAATAATAATCTTCCATTTTTAAAAATATTTACACATATCTAAAAGAATATATCCAATCTAAATAGTATACAATTATAACCATCAATGACAAAGATGATTCAGTTATAATGTTTAGGTTACGGGTAAAATTATATTTAATATTAGTCTTTACACAAAATCCAGCAGAATTATAAATGCCAAGCCAATAAGACGTAAACTAGAAACCTATGTAGTTCTAGGTCTAAATGTGTCAATTTTGCGGAAAACGCTTAAAAATAAACAAAAATCAACAGCTAATCCGTAGAATACGTTACATTGATCATAACCTGCTCAGTCATATTGTTTTTGCGCTTAATATACTCGACATACCTTTTTAAAATAATAATTATTAGTTCATAGACTACAAGATTTGAAGCAAAGGTTGTTTACAATGTTGACACTTAATAGACGCAACTCGTTGGTGCGAAAACATAAATTTCCATTTCCAAACGTTTTCAGTGCGCAAGAATTTAATTCAGTTACATTTATAAAAGTTTAACAACGATAGGACTCTAGTTGTATTCAATAATAACAAGTCAACAAACTTATTCACAAAACGAATATATTCCCACCTCCGTATTAGCTTCATTCCTCACGAAGCCCCATTACCTCATACACATCTTACTGTTATAACAGGGTAGGGAACTGGGATAAAATATCGTTTAATTCTTAGTTGTACTTATGTTCATACTTTTATATTGTTTAATTGTAGGTTAGATAGATCATAATAGCTGTAATAGGAATGGCCCATAGTGTTGGACTGTAAGTCCTCTCACTAGATACAATTTTGAATAGCCTGTAGTTGTCCCAGTCGTAAAGAGTTCGAGTTAATGCATGCACAGGTTCGGTGCCCCCTCCTCTCGCGGGACTGTTGGGGTCAGGCAGGTGTTGGTTTACCTTAGGGTGATGTTGAGGCCGAGCGAATTAATTAAGTTGAATGCTAGACTCTTGTGATCCGTGGCAGAACTCTGTGTTTTTCTATGTTCAACGTATATTAAAGTCTTAAAATTGCACGTGTGTAAAAGTTATTCTTTCAAGGCGGCTTTATAACCTGTCTTTCTTCAATTTTTACCTAAATACCTCACATCACTGCAGTCATCAGCACCATCACTTTGCGATGACTTAATAACACAAAACCCTCCCCCAAACTGAAATAACTCTGCCCCCATTCCCCGATACTAAAATCAACACACTCCTTGTCACTATAACTTAAAACCACTCGTTTCACCATGGACACATTTTATTAAAAGTTTAAAGAGTTTAGAAACTCCCGAGCCATTATATATGTGCTATATTATTGAAATAATAGTTCCACAAAATAAAATAAGGTCAGGTGTAGGGTTTAAATTTTGGTATGCCGTTTATTTGCCGTTGGCTTTTTGGGAAATAGTCGAATTCGTGATTTTGATTGTTTGAACAATAGTCCGTTATTGCTGAAGATCAAATCTGTATATCGTGCCGTTTGGACAAACGGCCAATCTGGATATCAAACTTCTGCAAAACAGAAATAGAACAAATGTCTTTCTGTCATATTGGTCAGTATTATGGTAAGGCTGACAAAACCAGGGAGAATGCACCTTTGCTAGAATAAAATATTTGCGCGCAAAGATTCATCATCTTCATATTTTTTTACAGCTTGGAATCGGCCAGGTAATGAATCCATATTGTTTAAATCTGGAATAGTTTACTAAAGATGTAACAGGTGTCGTCAAGGTCAGTGATATCTACTGTCAAACGGCAATTAGTCATATATGTCTATGGTCTAAATATGTGTTCAAAGTGTAGCGATCTTGTTTAAAATGAGTCTGTATGCAATTTGAAGTGTAAAATCTAGCTCTAGATTTACGTTAAATACTAGATTGATGCCGAGGTATATATATCTAATAGATAAATTGTTTTAACGTTGTTTCTGTGCTTAGCATAAAAATAATGACGAGGTCTATAACTGTATACATTTTTAAAATTTAATTTATGAGTCGAATATTGACATACAAAGTAAAGATTCCCCTTAAGACCTAGCGATCCATTGGGCAGATGACGTGGAGTTCATATGTTTCTTGACCTCGGCATATAAAGCGATAATGTGCCTCTACTTTCCATAACGTGAGTTAGGTACCCATCAGAGTTGGGTGGACTCATTAAGTTTCACTAATTGAACTCGGATTCGAACACGAAACTATCCGGTTAGCAGTCTGGCACCCACCGCTCGGTCACGACATTCCATCGAGTATTAAGATGGAAAAGGATATTTCTGTGCGCTGCAGCTTTTAAACTTTGAAATCGTCGTGTGATTTCACATATATGAATATTCTAGATTTAAGTACATGCATAATCAAGCCGTATTTTGATATAAAGTTATTACCACTAATAATGTTTACTTAGATTTGATTACTCCGGTACTATAATTATGCTGCAAGTGTACAATATTATTTTTATTTGCGTACTGCATTTAAAACTGAACAAGGAAGTAATAAATTGTTTCAATTAATGCAAATATCGGTTCCTAAAAAATTTAATCATTCATACATTCAAACAGTTGTATATCTGTACTATTTAAATTTAGGTCCAGACCAAAGATCATTAAAACTGTTCCAGTCTTTAATGAATTAAAGTGGTGATTGTATATATTAAAGATACGCTTGTATTGACGAATGATTAGTTTGCAGCAATGCCTATTTACTTTCACGTATACGAAGTATAGAGGAAAGTATTGTATTCGTGCAAAAATTCGTTTTATGCCTCCCTGAGTCGGAAAAACATAGTTTTGCAATCTTGTCCGTATGTCTCTGTGTGTGTGTATATGTGTGTAAACACGATAACTTGAGTACCGATAACTTGAGTACCGTTACAATTAGGTTGATGAAATTTCATATATCAACTTTTGAGCGATTTCCTATAACCGGAAGTGGAACTTTTTCTTCTTTGAATTTTTCCAAAGCCAATAACTTGTGTACTATTCCAGATACATAAATAAAATTTCACGTTAAGTAAAAGATCCAATTTTCTGTTTTCTGTCAAATTTTAAGTACTTTCCGTTGACCAGAAGTAGTAATTTACGCTATTTCTGATTTCTCAAAAAAAACGCATGTGAATTTATAAAGTAGGCTACTAATAATATTCCGCACTATTATCCACACTTTGTAGTTCACTTGGTGTGCAATTCTGTTTTCTACAAGATTCTATTCTATTTTTAAAAGTTAAGCATTTAAAATGGCTTAAAAATCATGTCTATATCCCGAGTTGCATCCCCTGTTGTTTTACATAAGAATATTCGAGAAAGTTTAGGGGAGATCACTCCCGGTATATTATCCTTATCAACGCTTAACTTCCAATGTTTTCTCACAAAAGTGTTTATAGCATTGGAAGAATATGTTGTCTGTATATTTTAAAATTCGGCTGCTGTATTTGGTGATAAAATTTGTGCTGACACTATTTCAAAATATTCCATCTAAATTGGGATTTTAAAATAAATGTATATAATTTTAAAAGGAGAAAAAAGTACTGAAAACAATCTATTTATATTTTATTATCGTGTAAGTAAGCATATAAAAAGGGTAATTTTAAGTAAATATTTGACAATCCATATTTACAACTTCACAACTCCAACTCAGTCTATTATAATTCAAGCTAGTTTTTAATCGTTAAGTATCTTCTTTGTAATCTTAAAAAACATGTCAATTTCGATAAAAAAGGTATAGTGTTTTAAAATACATCATGCTATTTATAAATTCAATTTGTTCCATGTGTATATTGTGTATATGCAAATAAATAGTATGAAACGAAAAATGACAAAATTAATATATGCCAACAAATAGTATAAATCTATAAAATCCCAACATGAATATATCCTGTAAACACTACACATTGTTCGGCAATGGATTGAAATGACCGAAGATACAAGGCTGCTTCAGATCTGACGCAGGATCATAGGTATTGTATGGTTGACGTAACCCTAACCCTCGTAACGGTGATTAAAATACAGTTGAAATACTTTAAATCTTAAGCCTCAAAATGTTCATGGTCATGAAATGTTCTAATGAATTTTATTTCTAATAGATCTTTATTTGGAGTATTCACAAAAAAATAATTTTGTTAAAACGCGAAGCTAAATTATAAATAACTATTTGGAGTTTTAAAATACAACTACAATGTACAAGATGTGACTATCAATACGTTGCCGTTTGTCATTGGTCTTTAAAGATAAACATATCCGTTATTCCTAAAAGAAAAAGCTAATGTGCTGGTTCATCAAAATGGCTAGAACTGGTCAAAGTTTTTTTTTTATAACTCTTTATGTGTTTCTGGTAAAACAATAAACTATTGACTTTAAAGTCATTGAATGTGTGGGAAACTCCATTAGCAAAGTTCGTTTCTTATTTTAAAGAAAGTATAATTGCTTAAAAGGTTTTTTTTTAAATAACAAAATAAATGCTATAAAATTAAAACCAAATATGTGTTCTCCGTTTATAAAATTTTAAACTATATTTTTATGGTTAAATAAAGTCAACCAACTATATTTCCTATTTATGTACACAGCGTTACAGTTACCTAAGTAAAAATGTCTTTAGAAGTGTAGTTGGAACGAAATTTGACATTGCATCATCATTTCCCCAGTATGAAATAACTTTAAGATGTCCTGGAACAGTATTTTTCCTATTTGCATCTGGCGGATCTCTATCAGGATTATTTCCGAAAATAATCAACTTCTCGTTGTAGGATAAAGCACCATATTGTTTTCTTTGGCAATTCCATAGCTTAAAAACAAATTTTACTTCAATTCTTTTTAATGACGATGCATTCAAAATAACCCACAAAGAGCCATTTGTCTGTAAGATGTAGCTGTGTTTGTCGTACTTGAAAGTGGTCAGCTGGTCTGCTGGTCCATCCAAATCGGTTAGCTTGGTGCAAACGTCACAAGGTAAGTCGTAATTGTGAACAACTGTATTCTCAATGTTGTTATGAGTTTCAGTGGAGAAAATTAGAATTGAGTTTTCAAAGACAGTTGCGTATTTTATATCTAATTGCGTTGGAATTTCTCTGAATTTTTTAAAATCCAAACTCCTTGGGTTTATATGATAAATTACATTATCACTTTTGTCTAAGATGTAAATAAACTGTCCATGAGAAACAAGTAACACATTGTTACAGAGCAGATTAAAAATTTCTTTCCAGACGTTCCCAGAGAGGACAAACAATTTATATTTCGTGTTTGGCATGTTATGAGGTTTTCCTATTGCGTATAAGTCTGAGTCAAACGTCACAAGCTGAATATTTTTTTTTAAACCATCACAAGTTGGCAAGTCGAACCAAGTCTCATCGCTAGCACGTATTGCTCTAAACTGTCCATCTCTTCTTGCATAAACCCCAACGTGTGTAAAGTTACTACACGATCTGTGCACAGCCGCTGATGGCCACTGACCGTCTCTTGAAGGTTGGGCTTGGTACGATAAAGCGCTGACGATAATATCTCTAAAGTCTTTATTTTCAGAACACATTTTAAGATGATAAACTCGTGTTAAAACCGCAGGAGTAACTAGATATGTCCTCACCAGACTCAGTAATTCTGTCAGCTTATCTTTTCTAGATACATGCTCGGTTAATGCAATGGTTAATGTACCATTAAGCGAGTTATCTGAAGGTACTTTTTCCAATTCATTGCCATCTTTTTCTGTGTCGACTATTATGCTTGTGTTTTGAATATCTGTGTTAGTATTATTTGGAGAATAGCAGTCGACCCATCGTATCACTGATTCTAACACAATATCTTCACTACTGACACAAAGATCCTGGCTTTTTATCAAATTACGAACTTCGTTGGAAGACAGTTGTAGATATGTCGATGAAAGACTTATTTGATGAAAGTTTTGTAACATGAAGCAATGTAACTCATCTAGAACAATAGTTGAGCCAACAAGTTTAGCTGTTAGGTAAATATTTTCCCAGTTCTCCATCGTAATAGACTCAGCTGCAAATATTTCACATATTTTTACCATAAAATTAATCTGCAACATATGCACAGCCCTCCAGATGTGAATGAAATTATCCAACGTTAAAACAATGACACCTGTGTAAAGTGTTTTCAGAATCAGCTGAAATGTTTCATAGGAAACATCTTTTAACTCAACCCAGTTTTCTGTGATCTCCCTCATTCCTGATCGAAACAACGCTTGGAAAAATTCAGAGCAGGCCGCAAGAACGAGCTTATGACAAGTGATTGTGTCATCTTTTATCTTGATTGTAAAGTCGAGAAACTTTTTGTCTGTCCACACAATCCCGAGACATTTCACGATCTCTGTGCAGATTTCCGGTGAGTTCATGTTGTAGGAAGATCTGTAATGTAGATAAAAATAACCAATAAGCTTTATACAAACACACGCACACGAATACATAAACACATATATGTATGTATATTTATATATATATATATATATATATATATATATATATATATATATATATATATATATATATTGTTATGTATATATACAACACAATGTTATGTTTTCAAAAACAGGCACACATATACATACATACATATATATATATATATATATATATATATATATATATATATATATATATATATATATATATATATATATATATATATAATTATCTACGTGGAGACCTTGCGGGAACCACCACCACGTAAGCGAGCATAGCCTTCCCTCCCTCTCCAGGCGGAATGCTACCACCACCACCGGCCTGGTGAAGTCTGGTTCACACCAAATGTTTACAATCGTAGAGCCCGGTCGAATTAGTGACGTGTATTAGAGGCAGATTATTTATTTTTAAACGATTTGCAACTTAGAGAAGGTAATTTAGAGGAGGCTGTTTTAACGGGGGTGGGGGTGTAGGGGTGGTGGAAGTGAGGTTGGGAGTTGTAGCGACGTATAGTACGCCGGGGGTTGGCTCGTTTAATTATACATTTCTAGCATAAAAGACCATGAGCGTACACAATGTAGACAAGTTCAAGAGCTTCCAGTTGCTCACCCAAAAGTCTCGAGTTCGGACATTACACACATTTAGAATTTGTACAATCATTTCATAATACTCTATGCATCGGTACGTAATGTGTTAATCACTATTTGACCCGATATAAAGCAACTTAACGGTTCACGTATACCGTACTATGATGTTAAAAAAAGTAAAGTTCCCCTTCCAAAACATGGGGCAATAGAAGTAGAGTGCACTTTTTTATGTGACCTTGGCATACGAAGAGATAATATGGTCAGTACTATGCCTAGTCGCACTTACATTCCCTAACGTGAGTTAGGTTCCCATCAGAGCTTGCTGGTTAGCAGTCCAGCTCTCTACCGCTAGGCCACTCCGTCCCTTCACTATCATATTACTGATATTTATATATCCAGGAAACTACACCCACATCCCTGCTCCTTCAACGACAAAACTTGAAGCTACCCAGATATATTTTAAAATTCATTATTGGAATCAATTTAGTAGAATTTTCTTGCCTTATATTCAAGACAACAAATTGCAAAGCCTTATGTTCATATAAAAGAATTTTTTTTTCTCCGTGGCATTATCTCATGCTTCGAAACAATCGAACTATCAGAATGTATCAAGGATAAAATAATTATAATTACAGAAATTACCGACCACCTAATACTAAATCTAAATTAAATATTAAGCTTTACTCAAATTATAGTTAAGAGAAGTCTAAAGTTTAAACATTAGTTATTTGATCTTTATAGATGTGCTTTTTTGCAATAAGCACTTAACAAGATTTATACACTAATTCTAAATGAAACACATTATACTTATTTAATCCGTGCACTGATAATGTTTTTGTGTGTAATAGATTTTACATACGTTCTGTAATATTTAGATTTAGATCTATAAACAATTTCTAATGTCGTAGATTCAAAACATGCATGGTCGAAAGCAAAAGTTAGTAAACAATGTTTATTGGTGCGAGAAAATAGGTTTTATTTCTTAACATTTGTATTGCGCAAAAGATGGTGTGCAGTCAAATTTATCAGTGTTCTATTAATTAAATAATGATACGCCGGCAAACATATACACATGCATATATTACCTCACTTACACTATAACACTCCTCCCCCATCCCACTCCCACTAAAAATGAAATTTTCCCATTCCCAAACGCGGACAATGCACTATGTGTCAGTATAGCGTTTCCTCTCTCGTATACAGAGTATTGAGATGGTAAAGATTCTTATGAAAAACATTTCGCATACGAGGGATTATCAAACAATTATATTCACGCTACTTATAATACTAAACAACCAGTAACGGGTTACAAAACATAGCAGAAGGAAATAAGGGCTCTTCAAAACTTACTTTATTTAATACCAGATACACTCAGTGGCGTTGCTAGGTCGGTTGTCACCCGGTGCGGCAACCTAACGGTGTCACCCTCCCTACCCTCGCCCCAGACGTAGAGTGACGTGTCAGTTATTACAATTCTCAAGAAGCTTTTATTTCCGCAGGCATATTTTAGTTGGTGTCATCCCCCCCCCCCGCCTTCACCGATGACAGCTATAAACAGTGTCCAGATCATACTAACGATCTTCATATATAGTCGGTTATATATACAGCTCGATTGAGTATTGTTTTCTATAACGTTTGCAGCTTTGTATCATGGTGTCACCCCCCCCCCCCCCCATTACATAAAGGGATTTGTCAATTTTGCTTTTAAAAAAGACTTTTTAACTCTAATTAATCATCTTTTTAACTGGCATGACCGTTGTTCTATATATATTTATCTGTTTTTGCCCTGGTGGAACTCCCCTAATTTGTATCACACGGTGCGGTCCGCATCCTCACTAACGGTGTCCATTCAAACACTAAATGCAAATGCGAGTACGAAAACTAAGAAACAATTGCTAAAATTACAAAGAAACCTACACTGATTCTGGATGAAATCTAAACGAAATTGAGGCAATCACATATGTTCTAACACACCTTATATATACCCTTACAGAAAACAGGAACAAAACGGTTGTCATAACTCAGAGCACGAGGATTGAACATGGAAGAACGGGGAGAGGGTACAAAGTACAAACAACATTCACCACCATACATCCGCCTGCATTTGTTCACTACACAGCACAAGTAGGTGTAAATTATATATATATATATATATATATATATATATATATATATATATATATATATATATATATATATATATGTATATATATATATGTATATTTATATATATGTATATATATATATATATATATATATATATATATATATATATATATATATATATATATATATATATATATATATATATATATATATATATATATATATATATATACATATACATATAAGTACATAATGACATAACTTGAATACGAGTTTAAGCATAATTGTCCTCTTATATGTAATTAGAAAAAAAAATGGTTTAATTTCCAGGCAATAACAGATTTCATCAAAGCCGGTTCTTCTAACTTTATATGGCATGGCCTCGGCAAAGTGATAGACAGTGTAGCATTGAAGTTCTGGCAGATTATTATTTAACTGAAACTTAAACCAACGCTAATATCCACATTTGGCTTTCACTTTAAGCTAAGGCTTATCCTGTAACTCAAGCTAATTCTAAATATGAAAACTCATCTTTCACTACAATCATCCACTGGCACAATGTCGTTTCAAACTTCAATCTTGTGTCGCGTTGACGTTGAATCCGACTGTCATAGATTTCGTTCCTTCAAAATCAAACAACTGCTGCCTTGTATTTTGTTCTTAGTTGGAGGCAATTCCAAAAAGTAAAGTAGACTTAAATGGAAGTCAACGTCCTATACGGCGTTGACACGCGTATAGGCCTACTTAATTGTGTTGGAAGGAATCTATCACACGGAGACTATCACATACATGAGTAATCCATACTTTGCTATTGTTTAAAAAACAAAACAAACGTAGATATTTTTTCTTTGGCAGTCTGCCTCTTTGTTTTACGCCAGTTTGATCCATGTCTTATTTGCATAAAGAATGCTTTACAAACACGCGTAAAGCAATACAGTTCTCACAATGAAAAACATGCCAGATTTATTAACACTCATTCACACTGTAGTCTTCGACGGACAATGACCAGGGTATAACGACCAATGCTCGCATTGGCCAGCCAAAGTACTAAAGCCGTTGATAAGTTTAAATTCTTCGGACAATGGCCAGGGGTTAATGGCCATTGCGCGCATTGGCCAGGTAATGTATGAAATACATTGTTAGTATCTTCTCCTCAGTGATATGTCTGGATGCTAGTGGTTGTTGCTATGTGAGATGCTGGTACAGGGCCGACGACACAAGATAAAGTAGTTTCACTTGAAACACAAAATCCTTCGATTTGACTTGATTCTTAAGTGATATTTGCAAACAGTTTGTATCTACCACAGTTGACTATGAATGGATGCCTGCAATAGCTATAGCAGAACGATGGACTGGAGATAACAATACTTGAACTACAATAACTATTAGGTCACTACGATAACCAAGCGACAACAATATGATGACTGACCTTCTAACCTATCTCTGTCTTTATATACCCCTAATCTCTAAGTCCTAACTTAAATAAATGTCACTCACCTTCTAATAGCTAACATGCTACAGAAGTGTAGGCTACATTATTTACGTTTCATACAAGACACAACGCTTATACGCATAAACAAAAGGGACGTTACTCTAAACGTACATAATTGATTACGCCACCTTCTACTATAATAATAGATCTAATATACATTCCTAACAGTTGTATATTTTTATATTATAAGAAATAAATTATCTTCTATGTGCACATATAAAAAAGTTTGCTTTATAAACGTGTGTAACCCTCACTCAGTGGGGATGCTTTTACCCACTGATGTGTTGTGGTTAAGACGGGCTGACCCTGAGATTAAGTACACACCGACACCGACAGTTGTTGTCAAGTACTCGCTTTATTTACAGCATCGAGCCATGACGGCGATGCAACACAGTAGTACAAAGCAAACTAGCCAAGAAGAAAAACCAAAACCAAAAACTGTAGCCCTAAAACAAATGTAAATAAAAAAGTTACATTCCTGACAACACCATGTGTAGGCTACAATATACACGGGTATAAAAAAAATGTTTTGGCCAGTACACAGTACTGCCAACAAGTACCAATAAGTAGTACTACAAATAAATACTTATATTAATACTCACCCTAACTAGTGTGCACATGCAGCACTAGCAGGAATACACAAATAAGTATTTTAACAAACATAATTTATATAACTACTTTCATTAGGTCTACATCTTGGTCACCGTGTCCACAGACAGCAGCCTTGTGTGTGACTGACACGGCTAGGCATGAAACTACCCACAGTCCCATGTCACATGACATGGAACACAGGTAACATCGCTCACAAAAGCATAAAAAAACAACTACGTCCACAGGGCCACAGCCCCACAGGGGCCGCAACTCCATGAATTAAAAATTCATATTTTTATCCCCCTTGGCTGGTAACCATATGTGTTACACGTGTTTGTATTTTTTTATTTTCAAATGCAGATTTACAGCGATTTTGAAACTCCGCTAATTATTTTGTTATGATTATCAAAGCTTAACACCCATTGTTTTCTTACATATGTGTTCATAGCATTGGAAGAACATTTAGTCTAAGTATTGATAACTTGGGCTGCTGTATTTGATGATACAACTTGTGCTGACCAAGTTTCAAACTATTCCATCTAAATTGGGATTTTAAAATAAATGAATACAATTTTAAAAGAAAAACTAGATGCTCAAAACAATCAATTGGTATTTTATTATTGTGTAAACAAGCATATACAAAGGGTAATTAAAAAAAAAAAAACATTTGACAATCTTTGACTACATTAGCATTTTCACACCTCCCATTCACTCCCTTATAAATCAAGCTAGTTTTTAATCAATAAGTATCTTGTTTGTGTGCTGTCATAATCTGAAAACTTGTCACTTTTGTAATGTTAATAAAAAAGGAATAATAGTATTTTAAAAGACATCATGCCATTTATACATTAAATTCGTACTAGTGTATATGCAAATAAATAGTATAAATTATGAAATATCTTAATTAGTATATGCAAATAAATTGTATGAAAAAATGAAATCCCCAATTTAATATATCCTGTAAACGCTACACATTGTTCGGAAATGGATTGAAATAATCGAAGATACAAGGCTGCTCCAAATCTGACGAAGGATCACAGGTATTGTATGGTTGACGTAACTCTAACCCTAACCCTAGTAACGGTCATTAAATTACAGTTAAAATACTATAAATATTAAGCCTCAAAATGTTTATTTGGTTAAACTTTGTCAGGAAATGTTTTAATGAATTTTGTCTTTAATAGATCTTTATTGGGAGTTTTTTTATAAAATAATAAATTTGTTAAAACACAAAGCGAAATATAAAACGATTTTGAGTTAGCACATTTTAAAATACAACTACAATGCACAAGATGCGACTATCAACACGTTGCCGTTTCTCGTTGGTCTTTAAAGATAAAAATCTTCGTTATTCCTAATAGAAAAAGCTATTGTGCTGGTTCATCAAAATAGCTATAACTGGTCATATAACTCAAAGTTTATAACTCTTTATGCGTTTCTGATAAAACTATTGACTTTAAAGTCATTGAATGAGTGGGAAACTCTACAACATTAGCAACGTTCTTTTCTCATTTTAAAGAAAGTATGTTTGCTTAAAAAGTATTTTAAAACATCACAAAATAAATGCTATAAAAAAGAAACAAATAAGTGTTCTCCGTTTATAAGCTTTAGAACTGTATTTTCATGGTTAAATAAAATCAACCAAATATCTATCTTATTTGATAGACACAGCTTTACAGTTACCTAAGTAAAGATGTCTTTGGAAGTGTAGCTGGAACGAAATTCGACAAAGCATTATCATGTCCCCAGTATGAAATACATTTAAGATGTCCTGGAACAGTGTATTTTCTATTTGCATCTGGCGGATCTCTCTCAGTGGCATTTCCGAAAATAATCAACTTCTCATTGTAGGTTAAAGCACCGTATTGTTTTCTTTGGCAATTCCATAGTTTAGAAACAAATTTTATCTCAATTCTTTTTAATGACGATGCATTCAAAATAACCCACAGAGAGCCATTTGTCTGTAATATGTAGCTGTGTTTGTCGTTCTTGAAAGTGGTCAGCTGGTCTGCTGGTCCATCCAAATCGGTTAGCTTGGTACAAACGGCTGACGGAAACTCGTAATTGTAAACAACTGTATTCTCAATGTTGTTTTGAGTTTCAGAGGAGAAAATAAGAATGGAGCTTTCAAAGCTAGTTGCGTGCTTTACATCTAACTGAGATGGAATTTTCATGAATTTTTTAAAATCCAAACTTCTTGGATTTATAAGATATATTACATTATCACTTTTGTCTAAAATGTAAATAAACTGCCTATGAGAAACAAGTAACAAATTGTTACCAGGCAGATTAAAAACTTTTCTCCAGCCGTTTCCAGAAAAGACAAATAAATTATATTGCGTGTTTGGCATGTTAAGAGGTTTTCCTATTGCGTATAAGTCTGAGTCAAACGTAACTAGCTGAATACTGTCTTTTAAACCATCACAAGTTGGTAAGTCGAACCAAGTATTATCGCTAGCACGTATTGCTCTAAACTGTCCATCTTTTCTTGCATAAACCCCAACGTGTGTAAAGCTACTACAAGATCTGTGCACAGCCGCTGATGGCCACTGGCCGTCTCTTGAAGAT
The DNA here is from genome assembly GCF_028476545.2 of Physella acuta. Taxonomy (NCBI): domain Eukaryota; kingdom Metazoa; phylum Mollusca; class Gastropoda; family Physidae; genus Physella; species Physella acuta. The sequence continues at coordinate 279,964 of NW_026731945.1, read as the reverse complement.
TGGGCTTGGTACGACAAAGCGCTGACAATTATATCTCTAGAGTCTTTGTTTTCAGAACACATTTTAAGTTGATAAACTCGAGTTAACACCTCTGGACTCACTAGATATGTCCTTACCAGACTTAATAAATCTGCCAGCTCATCTTTTCTAGATACATGCTCGGTTAATGCAACATTCAGCGAGTTATTTGAAGGTACTTTTTCCAATTCAATACCATCTGTTTCTATGTCGACTTTCATGTATGTGTTTGTAATATCTGTGTTAGCATTATTTGGAGCATAGCAGTCAACCCATCGTATCACTGATTCTAACACAATATCTTCACTACTGACACAAAGATCCTGGCTTTTTATCAAATTACGAACTTCATTGGAAGTCAGTTGTAGATATGTAGATGAAAGACTTATTTGATCAAAGTTCCTTAACATGAAGCTATGAAACTTATCTAGGACAGTAGTTGAGCCAAAAAGTTTAGATGTTACGTAAATGTTTTCCCAGTTCTCCATTGTAATAGACTTAGCTGCAAAACTTTCACACATTTTTACCATAAAACTAATCTGCAACATGTGCACAGCCCTCCAAACGTGAATGAAATTATCCAACGTTAAAACATTGACACCTGTGTAAAGTGTTTTCAGAATCAACTGAAATATTTCATAGGAAACATCTTTTAACACAACGCTGTTTTCTGTGACCTCCCTCATTCCTGATCGAAACAACGCTTGGAAAAATTCAGAGCAGGCAGCAAGAACGAACTTATGACATGTGATTGTGTCATTTTGTATCTTGATTGTAAAGTCGAGAAACATTTTGTCTGTCCACATGATCCCCAGGCATTTCACAATCTCAGAACGTATTTCAAGTGTGTTCATGTTTAATGGATATCTGTAAAGTATATTAAAAAACATGCTTCAAAATTATATATATATATATATATATATATATATATATATATATATATATATATATATATATATATATATATATATATATATATATATATATATATGTATATATATATATATATATATATAATATGTACGAGCGGAATTGAATATAGCTGAAATGTCGTAGTAGAATATAGTATAATACAGTAGAACAGAGTAGAATATAATACAATATTATATAATTTATTCTGAATGAGTAGAATAGAGCAATACTTTAAGTTGTACTAAACTCGCGAAGTACAAGTGACGTCATCTACGCACCAATTGTGCGTAGATAAGTATCTTATGTAAAATGATTTCACTTAAAGATAGGCACCACGGATAGAATTTTTTTTTAATTTAACACATTTCTGGGTGTTTAATAAGTTCATATGTATATAGTTGTTAAACTATAGACAAAAATAATATATAGCCGTCAATAGCAGTACTGGTTGTCATGGAAACCGCGAAAAAGTGTGAAAATTAACACCTTTTCAAAGCGCTATAACTTTGTTCCCATAAAAGATTTTTAAAAGCGGATGAAAGATTTCAATTTCGCAAACCAAACTATACATTTGTACGTTTACTCATTGCGATAGCTCGTACTCAATTTTTTAATACAAATTTTTACGTAAATTTATGTGCAAAAATTAGGGGGTGGTTCTACATTAATATCAATATTTCCTAAAGTATCGCAATAAACTTAATGTACAAATCTCTTTTTGTAGATGGTATAATGCTGAATGCACGTGGAATGTTTTAGTTTTGTATGACAAAGGGTTCCAAAGCCTTAGCGATTTGAATGTTGAATTTTGCGTAAAAATGCAAAGTTGAGAAGACGTGAAAAGAAGAGCGGAAAAAGGCACTGTGCGTTTTCTCTTATAGACAACAGAAAAAGACGTCTTGTCATATGTGGAAGAACCATTTGACTAATGAAATACGCTTTGATTTATGTTGTAAGATTTAGATAGATTTTTCTATGTAAGCAGAAAATATGTAATGAATTTATGACTATTAAGTATTATACATACTATCAATCGAGCGGTTTTCTCAGAACAGCTATCACCAAACCAGCTCAAGTTTTGTTTGTTAGCTGGTCTTCTCACTTAAATACAATGTCTTTTAAACTGTAGCTAACACAAGTTTATTGCCTTATGATAATAGCCTGCTACACAACACTCGGTACAACGCTTGAGGCTAGACACGCCCCTCCGGTGAACGGAAAAAAAAGACACAGGAAAAAAAACACAGAAAAAAAGTCCCAGTTTTTGCTAGGAAAAAGTCACAGAAATAAAGTCACAGAAAAAAGTCACAAAAATCTTTTCAGAAATATTTTGATTTATTTGTTGAAAATTGTAAAATTCTGTATGTTTATTGTTATGCGTTGTAATTTTTGATAGCATATATTATTTATAGACTTTAAAAGCACTGTCGTTTATAACAATTGTAACTAAATAATACTCTAAGATAATTTACAATCTCAACTTTAGTTAAGTATTTAGTTAAATACGCGGTAGAAAAGTTAATTATAATCGAAATTTAGGCACATCATTGTGTTTTGCATATCTTTTGCCTTAGGGTATTCTCTGGTCCGCCTCTCTCTAGTCTGCCTTTGTCCGAACATTGTTGTTGACGTTTTGTGTCAATGACATCCTTTGAACCTTGTCGGCTTTCTGTTTTGGATCCTATGCTTTGTTATGTAATGAGCGTGATAAATGTGGGCAGTAAAGGTGGTTGAACTATTGTTGCGATGAGTTGAGGGCAGCAAGTTAGATGAACTTGCCGTTTCACGGTAATTTAATGTTAGTATTTAAAAAAAAACACGATAAAACCGAGGATGTTGGAATATTCAATTAAATGCTATTAATATTATGTTTAACATAAATACAATATTCATACTTCATACGAATTTTTTTTAGATGAATTATAAAAATTACCATGCGTATACAACCTACACACATTACATTACATTTAATTAATCCTAATTTTAATTTTTAATTTGCACTTTCTGAATATATAATTCAATAATAATAAAAGTATTGACTAATTCTATGCAAATATATGTTTGTGACTTTTTTCCTGTGACTTTTTTTCCTGTGTTTTTTTTCCTGTGACTTTTTTTTTCCTACAATCGCCCCTCCACCCCACCCCACTGCTGGATAGTGCGTGAAGAACCGATGAGCCATTGATTACTAATGATAATTCAACCGCGAATAACATATCTGTGTAGATAGGGTCAAGTTCAGGGCCTAAGTGAATGCTTATCAGCTATCCCAAATAGTACTTACATTCGTTGCTAGCGCACCTTATACGGAGAGATTGGTATACACATTAACACATGTGTCGTATACAGTCCGGTGTAAAGCCTGATGAACGCATTCAAGCCTATCACAGCATGCCGTAGCAAGATTATAAAACGGCTGTTGGTTGAATGGAGGGAAAGGGATGAGGGGGGGGGGGGGGGGGGGTGAAGGGAATGGACAGTACATTCTTCAAACTGATAGACATGTCCATGACGCATTGTTTCAGCTTAGTATAAAGCGTACGAAACAGTGTTTAATAGTTTTCCAGTGATAATCAACAGTACATTTCTAGGCAAAGTTTCTATTTTAAAACTTAATGTTGTTGTATAACTTTAAAACAATAAATAGAAGAGTATATGCAAATAAAGTAAACAAACAAAGACAGGCGATTGTTGTGTTTATCTAGAAACAAGATGGCCGCCTATCACACATGGTTAGTTGCAACCTATCGTGAATTATTTTGATTTACTGTACTATAATATGATTGGTCAAGAGTATCAATGAATCTCTTCCCATTCATAATTTTTACGCGCATGCCCTTATAAGGAGTTTGATATAAAATATTACTTTGTAGAAAACAACTTCTATTCCATTTATTTTTAGAACAAAAGGAAAGGTACACGAAAAGGTACCAGCGGGTACACGAGTGCTTGGCCCTTAGATTGCTGTAAAATATATGGTGCCTCCGGGGCAATAAATGATGTAATACCCGCTCGAAGATAGCCGCTGTCCGCGTAGTAGTGTGAAAACTTGCCTGGGGTATCATGTTTCACATCGTAATAAACGGATAACCGTAAGCTGTAGAAGTCCGAAATGTTCGGGTTAGATAGATAAAATGTATTTGTACCGAATTAAGAAATAAAAATTTTGGGGAGCAAAATTAAAATTTTATCGAAAACATGGGTATCTTGTCCCCTTGACTTTATATATTCAAATGAATCTGTTCCTACAAACCAGAGTGACGAAATATTTCACAAGGTTTTCATTATCGAATTACCAATAGTGTATTTTTAGATCATGGTTTTTCTTTTTTAATGTAAACAATGCCGGCACTATGTTTCTTTGATCTTAGTAGTCTGGGCGCGGGTTTGTCCATAATACAGCCCAGACGCCCACGGACGAGCTGTGTGAAAACCTTGAGTGTACAATAATCACACTACGAAAACGTAAGGGAGAACACCACTCAATGAGAGCCCGGGTATCAGGGGTATTTTTGGGGCTCGCTAGAGCCACCTAAACCGTAGAAAAGTATTTCAATCGGTCTTGAACTTAACATAGGATCCTAGTATATTAAACAATGCTTGTTTGTTCATGCGCATTGTAGGCTACATTGCACACAACTAGGACTTTAACTACTGAACGAAGCAATAAAAATCTTTAATTTCAAAATATATTTACATATATATAAATAAGAATAATATCCAATCTAAATAGTATAAAATTATAACCATACATAAGGCATCAAAGACAAAGATGATTAAGTTATAATGTTTAGCTTACGGGTAAATTTATATTTAATATTAATCTTTACACAAAATCAAGCAGATATTATAAATGCCAAGCCAATAAGACTTAAACTAGAATCCTATGTAGTCTAAATGTGTCACTTTTGCGGAAAACGTTTAAAAATAAACACAAAATTCAACAGCTAATCTGTAAAGGACGTTACATTATTATAACATGCTCAGTCATATTGTTTTTGCGCTTAATATACTCGACTTACCTTTTTAAAATAATTATTATTAGTTCATAGACTACAAGATTTGAAGCAAAGGTTGTTTACAATGTTGACACCCCATAGACGCACCTCGTTGGTGCGAAAACATAAATTTCCATTTCCAAACTTTTTCAGTGCGCAAGAATTTATTTCAGTTACATTGATAAATCTTTAACAACGATAGGACTTTAGTTGGAAAAGTAAATTGAAAGGTTGATGGTGTTGCAAATCGAAAGTTTGAGAGGGTGGAAATCGAAAGTTTGAGGGGGGGGGTGCAAATCGAAATCTTGAGGGGGGGGGGTGCAAATCGAAAAGTTTGTCCCCGGGCGCCGGGAAGGGTCGCTACGCCTCTGAACAAACTTATTGACAAAACGAATACATATTCCCAACTCTGTATCAGCTTCATTCCTCACAAAGCGCTATTGCCTGATGCATATCTTAGTGTTAAAACTGGGGTTAGCATAGGGTAGGAAACTGGGATAAAATATCGTTTAATTCTTAATTGTATTTATGTTCATGCTATTACATTTTTTAATTGTAGGTTAGATAGATCATAATAGCTGTAATAGGAATGGCCTATAGTGTTTGACAGTAAGTCCCCTCACTAGATACAATCTGAATAGCTTGTAGTTGTCCCAGTCGTAAATAGTTCGAGTTAATGCATGAATAGGTTAGGCGCCCCCTCCCCTCGCGGGACTGCTGGGGTAAGGCAGAGGTTGGTTACCTTAGGGTGAAGTTGGGCCGCGTGAATTAATTAAGTTGAGTGTTAGACTTGTTATCGCGTGGAAGCGTGTGTCTTGTGCTCCGTGGCAGATCTATGTTTTTCTATATTCTAAAATTGCTCGTGTGTTGATGCTTTTCGATCAAGGCGACTTTATAACACGTCCTTAAATTAATACCTAAATACTTCACCTCAATAGATTCATCAGCACCACCACTTTACGATGACTTTAAACTAAAATAACCCTATTCCCCGTTCACCGATACTAACATCAACATACTCTCCGTCACTATAACCTAAAACCGCTCATTTTACTGTGGGCAGATTTTATCAAAGTTTAAAGAGTTTATAAAAACCCGAGCCATTATCTATGTCTTAATTTATTGTAATAACTGCTTAGGGCATATGGGCACGATTCTATCGTGTCGGCTAGGATTTAGCGCCTCTGTGTAGAAAAAAAATAGGGTTGATGTAGGGTTTGAATCTGGGTATGATGTTTATTTGCCTTTGGCTTTTTCCTGGTATCTTTTGTCCGCGAGATCATTTGTCATGAGATTATTTGTCCTGAGACAATTTGTCCGTGAGATATTTTGTCTGGGATATTTTGTATGAGATTATTTGTCCTGAGATCATTTGTCTTGTCACCTATTATCTAATAGTTGAATTGTTTTAACGTTGTTTCTGTGTTTAGCTTATAGATGCAGGCTATAAGAGTATGATTTTTAAAATGTAATCTATAAGTTGAATGTTGACAAGTAAAAGGATATTTCTGTGGGCTACCGCTTTTGTAGTTTGAAATCGTCGTGTGAATTCACATGTGTGAATATTCTAGATTTAAGTACATGCATGATAAAGCCGTGCTTTGATTTAAAGTTATGACCACTAACAATGTTTACTTAGATTTGATTGCTTCGGTACTCTAATTATGCTGCAAGTGTATATTATTTTCATTTGTGTATCGAATTTAAAACTGAACAAGGATGTAATTAATTGTTTCAATGAATACAAATATTGGTTCTTAAATAATTTAATCATTTATACATTAAAATTTAGGTCCAGACCAAAGATTATCAAAACTGTTCAAGTCTTCAATGAATTATCGTTAAAACAATCTTTAGGTTGTGACTGTACCGACTAAAGATATGCTAGTATTGACGAATGATTAGTTTGCAGCAATGCCTATTTACTTTCTCGTATACAAAGTTTAGAGAAAGTATTGCATTCGTGCAAAAAAAAATATCGATATTTTCGAAAATCTCGATGTTTTATACCTCTCTTGCCCGTATGTCTGTGTGTGTGTGTGCTTCTGTAAACACGATAACATGAGTACCGTTACAGCTAGGTTTATAAAATTTCATATATAAGTATTATATCAAATTTGTAGTTCTGTAACAAGTTTTTAGCGCTTTCCGGTAACCGGGAATGGAACTTATTCTTCTTTCAATCTTTCAAAAGCCTATAACTTAAGTACTGTTTCAGAAACGAAATGTCACATATAAGTAAAAGATCTACTTCTCTGCCTTCTGTAAAATTTTGAGTAATTTCCGGTGACAAGAAGTAATAATTTACGCTATTTCCGATTTCTGAAAAAAAAACCGCATGTCACTTTATAAATTAATAATAATATTGCGCAATATTATACACATACTGTTTGGAGTTCACTTGGTGCGCAATTCTTTTTTCTACGAGATTGTATTATATTTTAAAAGTTTAAGTAATTGAAATTGGATTTAAAATATTGTCTATATCCCGAGTTGACATCGCCTGCAGTGTTATATAGAAATATTCTAGAAAGTTTAGGGGAGATCACTCCCGTTTTTTTAGTTTGTTTTAATAAAGTAAATCTCATTTAAATATTGCTTTTAGATTTGTTTTCATGCCTTTTCCAATTTTTTTTAATCAACGTTGTTTTAAGTGTTTTTGTAGTTTATGCCTGATTGAAATGCACATAAAGTATTAATAATGAGCTAACAATTTCGAATTTTTTTAATGCGACGAAACATGATTGTAAAACAAAATTCCAAAAATTAACGTATAGTTATTAATTACTAAAAAAATTACATATTATGACCTATTGATTATCGATTAAATCTTGATCCTTTCTCTCCCTGAACAGAGATTTTAGATATAAATGTAATCAAGTATAAAACAGAAGAAAAATAAAAATAGGATTCTCAACACAAAATAGTTTCATTATAGAGATATAGAAAAAAATGGATATTATAAAGTAAATACTTGTATTTCCATTACGATTCAAGGCTATTTGTTTCTATAGTTAATTATTTTAATTAAGTTAGTTTTTTAAACATTATGTATGTAATGTCTCACAAGATAGAAGTTTTAAAAAAATAATTGAAAAAAATGCACAAAATTATAGGATTTATAATACGGGTTTAAACGTTAGCAAAAATAAATTGTAAGAAAACTGTGAAATCTTATTAAATACACCACTGCACAATTTTTCTGTTTTATAGGAAATGACTGAGGGTAAAGAATGACTCGAGGCTTGACAGCGGATCAGAGTTATAACAAGATTGATGAAACCAGCATAGAGTCACCGTGGGTATTTTACTTTGCTTGTTGCTAAAAATATAATATGTAGATGAAGTCTGATTGTTATATCTTTTGAAATTAAACATTTAAAAATTGCTTTAGATTCTTGCAGCGGTTTGTGTAAGTAAATAATCAATACCCATTGGATCGTTAATATATTACCATCTCTTTCATTCCTGAATGCTGTTCAATCCAAATTACCTCAATAGGTTCAAACATTATATGAAATATTCATTTGCTCTCAACAAATTATATATCTTCCAAACTTTTAAGAACTTCAGAGCTAAATAATGTAAATTTGATATCATTGCATTGAGATTTGCTCTCAACAAATTATATATCTTCCAAAGTTTTAAGAACTTCAGAGCTAAATAATGTAAATTTGATATCATTGGATTTTGAGATTTGCTCTCAACAAATTATATATCTTCCAAAGTTTTAAGAACTTCAGAGCTAAATAATGTAAATTTGATATCATTGCATGAGATTTGCTCTCAACAAATTATATATCTTCCAAAGTTTTAAGAACTTCAGAGCTAAATAATGTAAATTTGATATCATTGCATTGAGATTTACTCTAGCAACGTTACAAAATTGCTTTCTAATTTTTTTGCGAAATTAGTCAGTTGTAAACAAATTCTGAATGTTTATAAAATAAATTTAAAATATTTAGAAAACAAAATCTGCTAGTAAATGCAAATAAACTGCTTTGTTATTGTAAGACAATCTATCAAAAAATATCTATTCAAGTTAAGAAGCGTGTCAGGGTTTACTAAGTAACGCTATTTTTGGAAGTGTAACTGGAACAAAATTAGAACATGCTTCCTCGTGCCCCCAGTGTGAAATGTGGGCTAAATGTCCAGAAACGGTGACTAATTTTTTCGCTTCCGACGAATCGTTATTTGGATCATTTCCAAAAATAATCAGCTTGTCGTTGTAGGTCAATGCTCCGTACAATTTCTTGTTGCAGCTCCAAAGTTTTGAAATAAATTTTATCTCGATGCCTTTTAGGGATGATGCGAGTAAAATAACCCACAATGAGCCATTCGTCTGTAATATGTAGCTGTGTTTGTCGTTCTTGAAGCTGATCAGTTGTTCCGCTGGCCCATCCAGGTGAGTTAGCTCGGTACATGCGTCAGACGAAATTTCGTAACAATGAACAACTGTTTTGTCATTGGCGTTATGAACTAGTGAGGAAAACAATAGCAGGGTGTTTTCAAAACTAATAATGTGCTTTACATCAATATCCGCCGGGATCTTTGTCATCTTTTTTAGATTCATGTTTTTTGGATTTATGTTATATATAAAATTTTCGGCTTTGTCTAAAATGTAAATAAATTGTCCATAAGAAACAAGTAACAAATTGTGGCCGGGCAGATTCAAAACTTCTTTCCAGCTGTTTTCAGAGAAGACAAAGAGTTTACAATTTTTGGTTGGCAAGTTGAATCGTTTCCCTGTAGCGTAAAGTTCGCCATCAAAGCTGACCAGCTGGATGCTTTCTTTTAAATCAACACAATTCGGCAAATCATGCCACTTCTCATCACAGGCGCTGATTGCTCTAAACTGTCCGTAACGTTTCACATAAACCCCAACATTTGTATATCTACTACATGATCTATGCACAGCCGCCGATGGCCACTGGCCGTCTCTTGAAGGTTGGGCTTGGTACGATAAAGCGCTGACGATTATATCTCTAAAGTCTTTGTTTTCAGAACACATTTTAAGATGATAAAATCGTGTTAAAATCACAGGATTAACAAGATATATCCTCACCAGACTCATTAAATCTGTCAGCTTATCTTTTCTAGATACATGCTCGGTTAATGCAACATTAAGCGAGTTACCAGAAGGTACTTTTTCCAATTCATTGCAATCTTTTTCTGTGTCGACTATTTTGTTTGTGTTTTGAATATCTGTGTTAGTATTATTTGGAGCATAGCAGTCAACCCATCTTATCACAGATTCTAACACAATATCTTCACTACTGACACAAAGATCCTGGCTTTTTATTAATTCCCGAACTTCGTTGAAAGGCAGTTGTAGATATGTTGCCGAAAGACTTATTTGATCAAAGTTTTGTAACATGAAGCTATGAAGCTTATCTAGAACAAAAGTTGAACCTAAAAGTTTAGCTGTTACATACAAGTTTTCCCAGTTGTCCATTGTAATAGAGCAAGCTGCAAATCTTTCACACATTTTCACCATAAAGTTGATCTGCAACATGTGCACAGCCCTCCAAACGTGAATGAAATTATCCAACGTTAAAACATTGACACCTGTGTAAAGTGTTTTCAGAATCAACTGAAATATTTCATAGGAAACATCATTTAACTCAACGCAGTTTTCTGTGACCTCCCTCATTCCTGATCGAAACAACGCTTGGAAAAATTCAGAGCAGGCCGCAAGAACGAGCTTATGACATGTGATTGTGTCATCGTTTATCTTGATTGTAAAGTCCAACAATATTTGATCAGTCCATACGTTTCTTAAGCATTTAATGATTTCTGTACAGATTTTGGGTGTGCCCATTATGTAGAGTAATCTGAAATAGATTTTTAATAATACACCTTTTGAATACACACACACAAATAACTGTATTTTTCGAAAAAATAATAAACATACATTAACACCTTTTCTATAACCTTGCCTAAAATTAAGTAATTATACACTACCAAATGTAGCAAAACTTAAACGTGAAAACAAATTAAATATTACTTAAAAGAAAATCTGAATACATAAGCCCATATCTAGCTAGAAATGTACGCATAAACAGAGTGTTTTTTAATGAAATGAACTTTAAAATAAAATATTGCTTATTTAACGCTAAACCTCAGCTATGAGTTAATCACTTCTAATTTAAGCTTATATATTTTCTTAAATCTTAACCTATATTTAAATTCATATACGCGCTATAACTAGAACTTTAACTTAAAGTCATATCAATCTTAACTAAACACTTAAATTGCTATAGAAAACCTAACTACAACTCTAACCGTGCATACTAAACCTAATTATATCCGTAACATTACGCTATACAAAAAAAAATAAAAGTGAATTTAAAATAGTTAGAAATCCCAGACTTATGAAGAGAACTCGGATATATGATTTGCTCTGCAACCAAACCCTTACAACATTATAGGAAGTTTTCAAAGAAATGTCCCTCTACATTACATAGTATACAAAATTTAAAGTTCTGCTTGTTTAATCACTATACTATACTTCCTCTCTGTTAAATATATTTCACACACGTTATTTAATCTTGAAAAAAATTGCTATAAAATTTCTTAGATCGTAAAGTTGGTAAACAAAGGCATTGAGTAAGCGCATTCTATGGTGCGCGAACATAATTATATTTCATCAGTTTTTAACTGTTCAAGTGCGCAAAAGTTAGATGCGTTAAAATTTTAACTTTTAAAGCATGGGTCGCTATTATATGTATTGAATACCTTTCTTAAAATTTAGTAAACGACTCACGCTTTTCATTTTGGTTATTTAGCTTTTAAGAAAATCATTTATTCTTTTTTAGTGCATGATTATGTAACAGTTTGTTATTAAAAAGTTTCTTTTTACTTTCTCGTATACAGAGTAGCCTATAGAGGAAGTATAGTAATCGTTCACAAAATTCACATGAAATTTTTACACCTCGATATTTCATCATATACTGAATATAAGGGAACTTATTTTAATCGGGCAAAAATAATAAATCCATATTTATCAAAATTTTTGCGTTTTACGAGTCATCGAGTGGGAAAAACTGGCCTTTAAAAGTCTGCCCCTGTGTGTTTGACTGTCTGTTAAAACGATAACTTCAATACTGTTAAAGTTAGGTTGACAAAATTTTATTATTTAAGTTTTATATCAGATTTGTAGTTCTGTATTATGTTTTCAGCGATTTGTGGTAACTTATTCTGGTTTGGGTTTTTCAAATCCTATAACATGAGTACTGTTTAAGTTAGATGAAATTTCAAATATATGGAGAATAGGCCTATCTAATTATTTGTTTTTGACAAGTGGTGAGTAATTTTCGGTGACCGTAAGTAGTAATTATCCTATTTCAGATTTCTCAAAAAAACACATACATTTATTTCTAACTTCATTCCTCTGTCTGTCGTCCGTCATTGTTGGAAAATTGCGAGTGCAATTTCAAACACTTCCACCGGAATGAATTATTTTAAACTTTACATGTAGGTCAAAACTTGAAGACACTGTATTGTGACATAAAATGTTACCTAATTAGATGATTAATTTATTCTTTGAAAATTAATCTAAATTTTAAAAATTAAATACTGTTTAATTAGTGCGCATTTCTGTAGGGTTGGATTTAATGAAATCTAACAGTGAACTCTTATGTGTGTGACTTGATTAATGTTTGTATGTTTGAATTTAATGAAATCTAACAGTGAGCTCTTATGTTTGTGACTTGATTAATGTTTGTAGGGTTGGATTTAATGAAATCTAACAGTGAGCTCTTATGTTTGTGACTTGATTAATGTCTGTAAGAATGGATTTAATGTAAGGTAAAGGAAATAGATATAGGATCTACAATGGTCTATTTGTATGTGCTGCTTTATAATCTTGGCATAAGATAATTCTAGAAGTAAGATCTACCGTCTTGGAATAGAGTTATGATTTACGCGTATTGATCAGATTTAAGTTACATTGTAATGGTGTGGTTGGGTTGTAAATTTGAGCCGATAGTATTGAGTTCCAGTAAATTCCTGATGTTCGCGGGTATTTTAAATCCCGGTGAAACAAGTATAAACTATTGGTCATTGTTATTTTTTTTCACACTGCTAACTGAAAACCAGTTACCTAAATTGTAAAGACGTTTACTTACATGAAAATTGTGTGTTCGCTCATCATGTGTGTACAACAGTTAAGAAAGAAATTAAAAGCTTGCGTTTTCAACCCACTTACGTCCCTATAGTGGGTATAATAGAACGGTCATCGGGTCCAGGTTTTAACCGTGTATGATAATTGTGTTGTAGATGCTAGACGTCGATCTAGTTCAATCCTTAACAAAGAACAGATAGATTGTATCACTCAAACGTGGTTATTAGGATGGCTGTAGTTTTGTTTTTGTTGGTTTGAGAGTGATCGCCTATCTGTAGTGGCAATGTTCTCTGAAACCCATCTGAAAGTACACGATTTCATTGGTGTGATAAAAGGACGGACAGACACACGTCATTGTGCTTTTGTATGGTGGATTGATTTCAATTTTAACGGCTGTATTCTCGCACACATGTTAAACTATAGTGAACATTTTATATGTGTGTTGGCGAATTGGGTTGTTGTGTGTATAACATATTATTTTAAATTCCAATTTGTAAACTAAAATTTAAGGCATTTAAAAGTTTAGAGGGGGGGGGGTACGTTTTGCTGTACGAAGCAGATACTGGTTGAAAAAGGCCTACATCTGCATGAATTATACATTTTTAATATATATATATATATATATATTATATTTCGTTGGGGGCCGTGAAAGAACGAGCTCCATGATTGGGGGTATTGACAATTTTCTTTATAAGTATTTAAATAGCGTTGCGTTATTATTACTTTTGAAAAATAATTTATTTTCTACTTTTTAGTGTTTAAATATATAGAAAACTTTATTAAAACTTTTTTAAAAATTTGCTTAATACTTTAAAATATTTGATACAGTAGCATTGCATGACTAAAACCAAGTGAACTCTATCTATGTGCGTAAAATCGCGCGGAAAATATTACCTATAATCGGAAAGTTAATTAAATTTTTAAAAATTAATTTAGCATCCAATTAAATAAAATAATAATCAAATTGCAGTTGTATCGAATCTTAGCTCTTGTTCTAAGTTTGAAAGAAATTGATCCATTAAAAGTGGTCTAAATTTGGCTCTCCAGATTTGACGCATGACAGACGATAAAAGCATTAAGCACGACAGAAGTTAAAAACAAATTATATCAAACCTTTTAAAAAGAAAATTGTGCTTTATTTTTAACAAAACATGTTGATAAAATACAAACTAATAATATTTGTTTTATACATATAGTTTTTTTATATATAAAAAAATATTAGTTATTGTTACTACCCATAACAAGATTTAATCTCAAAAAAATTATTAAAACGGGTAAATACAAATTTAGAGAAAAAAAATGGTATATACGATTAATATGTAAAGTAAACGTATATCATGGATAATTTAAAATATACTTTTTTACAAACCATCAAGATTGGATGTTTTTCTTTTTATTTTCTTAAGTTTAATCGTTAAGAAACATTATGGAATTATACATTTTAAAAACTATATTTTCAATACTCGCACAAGACGACTTCAAAAAATTGTAAACAATTTTCCATTGTAATATAGAATATTCGTATCTAATAAGATATTGTGCTGGTTTACCTAAAATGTTTAAAATGTTCCAAATTTTAATAGAACTATCCAATCGATTTTTGTATACTTTCGATCTCGTATAGCTGCAGTGAGATTCAGAACATATCAATAAAATAATCTCTTTTCAACCCTTGCAGCAAAAATTGTTTGGTATTTTAAAGACATTTATTTTATCAAGTGTAAAACAATTTATATAATTTTTAAAGATAAATGCTATAAAAAGCTATACATAAAACCAAATATAAATGTATTCTTATATGTGTGATTGCACTATATTTTTATGGTTTATAAAGCCTATTTTAAACTTATGTGCATCTTGTTCTGGACATTTCTTTACGATGTTTTCAAAAGAGTCACTGGAACAAAATTAGAACTTTTAAATGCATGGCCCCAGTGTTTGATTTTTCCAACGTGTCCAGGAACTGTGACTAATTTATTAGCTCCTTTGGGATCGTTCAACGGATCATTTCCAAAAATAATCAGCTTGTCGTTGTAGGTCAATGCTCCGTGTAATTTCTTGTCGCAGTTCCAAAGTTTACAAATACATTTAAAATCGATGCCGTTCAAGGGAATCGGTTGCGACATAACCCATAAACTGCCATTCGTCTGTAATATGTAGCTGTGTTTGTCGTTCTTGAAACTGATTAACTGCTCTGCTGGTCCATCCAGAGGGTCCAGCTTGGTCCAAACATTAGACGAAAGATCAAATTGATGAACAGCTGTGCCTTCAACCCGGTTGTGAGTTTCAGTACAAAAAAGTAGAAGGAAGTTTGCAAAAACGGTTGCGTGCTTAACGTCAGCCTGTGGTACAAACTGTGTACACTTTTTAAATTTCATATTTCTTGGATTAAAGATGTATATAACATTATCGTCTTTGTTTAGAATGTAAATAAATTGTCCATGAGAAAGTAGTAACAAATTGTGACAAGGAAGATTGCAAACTTTTCTCCAGCTATTTTCGGAAAACACAAACAAGACACAATTTTCGTTTGGACGGTTCAGTGGTTTCCCTGTTGCATACAGCTCCCCGTCCCACGTGACCAGCTGAACACAGTCTTTTAAATCACTAAAACTTGGCAAGTCGAACCAAGTCTCATCGCTTGCACGTATTGCTCTAAAATGTCTGGAATCTTTTACATAGACCCCGACGTGTGTATAGATACTACAGGATCTGTTTATAGCCGCAGATGGCCACTGGCCGTCTTTTGTAAGTTGGGCATGGTACAATAAAGCACTGACGATTATGTCCCTTACGTTTTTATTTTCAGAACACAATTCGTGTTGATAGACGCGTGATAAAACAGATGGACTAACAAGATACGTCCTCACTAAACTCACGAGTTCTATCAGCTGATTTTTCCTTGAAAAACATTCAATCATTGCATTATTAATCGAGATATCAGAATATACCTTTCTCAGTCCACAACCGTTTTTGCCAACATCAATTATGTTTTTTCTTTTGTTGATGCGTGATTCGGTATTACACTCAGTAGCAATATCAGCCCAGTGAATTACTGATTCTAACACCAAATCCTCGCTACTGACACAAAGATCCTGACTTTTTACCAAATCCCTAACTTCATTGAAAGACAGTTGTAGATATGTTGCTGAAAGACTTATTTGATCAAAGTTTCTTAGCATGAACCTATGAAGATTATCAAGCACAGTAGTTGAGCCTAAATGTTTTGCTACTGTGTATATGTTTTCCCAATTATCAATTTTAACAGATGCTATAGCAAATCCTTCACACATTTGTACCATAAAGTTGATCTGCAACATGTGCACAGCCCTCCAAACGTGAATGAAATTATCCAACGTTAAAACATTGACACCTGTGTAAAGTGTTTTCAGAATCAACTGAAATATTTCATAGGAAACATCTTTTAACACAACGCAGTTTTCTGTGACCTCCCTCATTCCTGATCGAAACAATGCTTGGAAAAATTCAGAGCAGGCCGCAAGAACGAGCTTATGACATGTGATTGTGTCATCTTGTATCTTGATTGTAAAGTCCAACAATAATTGATCAGCCCATATATTCTTTAGGCATTTAATGATTTCTGTACAGATTTCTGGTGTGTTCATTGTAGAGCTGCAACATGTAATACATATTTCAGTTAATACAATTAATAATTAATATTGACACACACATATATATATATATATATATATAAATATTTATATACATATATATATATATATATATATATATATATATATATATATATATATATATATATATCTATAATATAAGCGGGCTGAGCGTGTGTCAGTCCTTCCTTCCTTCTGTCATCGCTATAGCTTTTGGAACCATAAAAGTAAACATTCGCACCATGCTGTGCTTTTCAGTGCACCGCAGTGTCTTATTATAAGTAATAGAGTAGGGTTTGTTTATATAGCGGCATAGAGCTATTTTATAATTGCCACGGTTTTTACTCTTTCGCATAACGTCAAGAAAATATTAAATACACGCAAACTGCAAAAACGTATTAAAAAGATTAATGTCAAATATCATTTTCGTTTAGGTTCCCAGAAAAAGTGGATACATTTCCATAAAAGTAGGTCGAAAAAACTAATTAATTCAACTTTTTTTTGTGGTAATTTTTTCAAGGGAGGTAATTTGAAAATATATTTAACTCAACAATAATTTAAGTTAATCTTTTTTTTTTATTACTACCGCATTGATTAGTCTATGTTAAGGTTCATAATTAAAAGAGAAAAATGTTAAGATTATTTATACTATTTTCTAATTAGTCTATGATTTCTCAAAATCACTATTTTTTGTTTTTGTTTTTTGGTGTTAACAGATGGTGAAATTTTATAATTATAGTATAGATAATAGAGAATGCTGGAAAGACTCTCTCTAGGCGCGGACGCCTGGGAAAAGCGTGTTTTTCGGTGGTAATTCTAATTACATTGCCAATGTGTTTTCTTAGAACCATAAAAGTAAACACCACTTGCCGTACATTCATTTGCATCGCATTGTTTTATTGTAAGTTATGGAGTAGGATCTATTTATGTGACTTAAATTTTTAATGTTGTAAAGGCTGTCTTTGGGCGCGGACGCCTAAAAAAGCGTGTTGTTTGGTGATGATTCTAATGTTGTGGTTGTGTTGTTTTTTTTTGGTTGTGTTGTGTTGTGGTTGTTTTTTGGTTGTGTTGTGGTTGTTTTTTGGTTGTGTTGTGGTTGTGTTGTGGTTGTGTTGTGGTTGATTTTTGGTTGTGTTGTGGTGGTTTTGTGGTTGCGTTGTGGCTGTGTTGTGGTTGTGTTTTTGTTGTGGTTGTGTTGTGGTTGTGGTTGTGTTGTGGTTGTGGTTTGTTTGTGTTTGTGGTTGTGTTGTGGTTGTGTTGTGGTTGTGTTGTGGTTGTGTTGTGGTTGTTTTTTTGTTGTGTTGTGGTTGTGTTGTGGTTGTGTTGAAGTTGTGGTTGTGTTGTGGTTGTGTTGTAGTTTTGTTGTGGTTGTGTTGTGGTTGTGGTTGTGTTGTGGTTGTGTTGTAGTTTTGTTGTGGTTGTGTTGTGGTTGTGTTGTGGTTGTGTTGTGGTTGTGTTGTGGTTGTGTTGTGGTTGTGTTGTGGTTGTGTTGTGGTTGTGTTGTGGTTGTGTTGTGGTTGTGTTGTGGTTGTGTTTTTTGTGTTTGTGTTGTTTTTGTTTGTTTTGTTCTGTTCCAAAGTTGGTACATTTAAAAAAGATTTACCGTGGCGGAGCACGGGATGCAGCTAGTATATATATATATATATATATATATAAGCCCCTTTACACAAATAGTTCCATGTAAAATGATCTAAGAACAAAGTATTCCGGACAAAATATCTCTATGACAAATGATCTCAACAGAAATGTTCTCGGAAGAAACGTTAAAACTGAGAAATGATCTCAAGGCAATAGATCTCTAACAAAATATTACAGAGAAATTATTTAAGGGTAAAATACCTACAGTATTTATATGATACGAGTTTAAACATTTTAACCGATTGTTAAATGTTGTATATTTATTTGAATTATTAAGTAACTTAAACAAAAAAATAAAGATTAATAAACTTAAGTTTATTTTTTAATTAATATTCTATTTTACAATGTCAGTGTTAAAACAAAAATCTAACCTCACATTTAAAATTTCAAAGTCCTATTTATCGTTATTATATCACTGAAATGTTCTTATAAAAGTGAAAAGTTTCTTTTAAAATCTTTTATGGGTCTTAATGCCTCTAAACATAAACAATTGTAAATGCTATATCATGTTAAACAGTCAGATTTTAGGCTACGAAACTGATACTATCTGTTAACACATAAAACCCCTCTGTAATATTGAAGACAAATCAAATACCTACAAAATAATATAAAACGCATGTGTGTGCTCATTTTGTAACTGTACTAATAATCAAAAGAAACAAGCATACTGCCGGCCATGGAAAATATCAATAAAAACCCTCAGTCTGTTGAGAGTTAGTCATCATTAATACAGGTTTTGTTTGTATGTACGCTAAGAATAACTTTGATCGGCGATGACTGTTGACTTTGAAATGAACACCAGTTTCCTGATCATTAATATGTGACGTTGATAACTTTTGCACTTTCGTGACAGTTGATTTTGTCCATGCGGAGAAGATGATTTCTTTCTTTGGTCATGTCGCCGTCTTCAAAATAAATCAGCTATTCAAAATAAAATTTACGTTTATAAAAAGAGTATATATTTTGTAAAGGTTTTGATACTTCACCAATTTACCGACTTCTATGACATGAAATATAAATAATTTATCAGTGTCTGTCAAATTTTGCTATGGTAATTACATATATCTTTTTAGAATTGACTTTTTTGATTTGCCTACTTCAACTGGTTTCTGGCTTAGTAAACATCCTCTTATTTATTCTCTAAGTAGCTGCCTTTTTAATGAATATAGCCCTTAGTTAAATAAAACATTAAAAAACACCCACAAGACTTGATACGGATCATTTAATTAAACTAAACGCTCTAAATTACTTTTATTTAACTCAGTTGCCCCATACCCCCCACCCCCACTTCATCTTAATATTGTGTACCGTGACATTTCGAATTAATTATTAACAAATACAGCTTTCCCCTGTTGTAATAATATTTTTTTTAAACAACAAACACTTTCGTTTATTTTCGGTGATTTCCTACACAATAGTCCTTCAACATAAGTACGACCTACCTAAGTCATGTTTGTTTATATCTGCCATATGACGACTAGGAATAAACAAGTTTTAAATATATGTTTAGTCAAATAAAATATTAAAGAAAATATATACGTTAAAATAATTTGAATTTGTTCTAAAGTCTTTAACTATTTTTTAAACTTTGGTAATAGCATCGATTATAGCGTCGGTTATTATTTCGGAATTGTATAGCAGTAAAAAAACAGTAAAATAATGTCGTAGTTTGTCACACTGTTCCGAAAACCACTGAAAGTACAGTAAACCATACTTTATTTTGCGTCATGTTTTATTTTTAATTCAGAATGTTTAAAATTTGGATTGATTGAATTTCCATGTTAAATACATTTTTTAGTCATTCTGTATTACTAATTATTTTAAAATGCCTTTGCTAATTATTGCTATTATTAAACGTTTCTCTAGTCATGTTTATTTTTGTCCTAATCATTTTTACAAGGCCTAGATCTAGATCTTTTTAAAAACATCTATCTACATTTATCTACATCACTACACTTGACTTTATTATTTATATTTCAATCTACTAATTAAAATATACTATTTATTTCTGTTTCGCTATGTCAATTTTACTTAAAATTAAGTTAAATCATTAATTTGGTGCACTCGACTTTACTAATATAGCAACAATAAAACAAAACTATGGTTTACAGTAACTAATGTTTACTAAACTCTAAGTTTTTATTATAATTAGGTCCTACATTTTAGTAACACTGCACGGAATTTTCTACATATTTAATTTTAATTACTCTCTATAGAGTCCAAAAAGCATTTTGTAATGAAGAGGGCTGAGTTGACGATCTGGGTTAGACCATTATTTGCTACATGGATAACAAACGTGTTTAGTGTTTGTCATGTTTTTTTTAGATTTTTTAATCATAGTTGACTTTAAAATAAATTTTAAAATAACTCAAGCCGGAAAATAATTCAAAATTTAGTTTTAATTTTATAATCCAGAAAATTTGAAAACAATATTTTTATAAATAGTAATACAGAATAATTTATTTAAGTGGCTCTTTCGAACAAACTAATAATATAAATACTTTATTTTTCATAATAAATTTTAATCTTTGAACTCATTTATCTCAAAAATGTTGTTTTTGTGACTTAAGTAGCCTACGTTTATCACTAAGGTCTTCAATAGGAAAATCTACATACCTTTTAAATTGTGACTGGAAACTTCTTAAAACACATACAAGATCGGAAGTAATAGTTGGTAAACAATGCTGACATGAAATAAGCGCACTTTATTGGTGCGAGTAGGGTGAATGTATTTTCGAATATTTTCAGTGCGCAAAAATTAATAAAACTTTAAATAATAAATGCAGAACTTTGATGGAGGGACATAAAGAAATGGACTGGACTGAAGTAAAAGACAGAGAAACATGGCAAAGAATAATGAAAATCTCATCTGTGGTTCCCCAACCATTCTCCCCCTCGGGTTTGTTTATTTGTTTGTTTGTTTGATTGTTTGATTTTGTTTGTTTGTACGTTTGTTCGTTTGTTTGTGTGTTTCTTTATTTGCTTGTTTGTACGTTTGTTTGTTTGATTGATTGACCGATTGTTTGATTGGTTGATTGATTGCTTGATTGATACGACCTGTTATCTATTGGATGGTTACCTATCCACAAACTAGTGCTCACAACCTTCTCCACACCTATGATGAGTTATGTCACTTGGTTGTAGCCCTACTTGAAACCTATCTGACGTCATATCCATGTGTACACAACACACTGAAGTTTGCAAATAAAATTAAATTTGATGCCGTTCAAGGAAATTGATTGAGACAAAACCCATAAACTGCCCTCAGAGCAAGTAATCAGTTTCAAGACTGACAAACAAAGCTACATGTTACAGACAAATGGATGCCTGAGGGTTATGTGTACACGCCTTCTCCTTAAATGGCATCGAAATAAAATTTGTTTCTAAACGTTGGAACTGCCAAAAGAAATTACATGGAATAAACCTGTAACAACATGAATTCTTTGTTGTTGTGGGTTAGTTTTCACACAGGAATACAAGCAATAGTGGCAACTTCAAATGATGACTTTATTTACACTATATACAGTGAGAATGATAAATCCATGGTTATTCATGGTAAATCCATATTAGAAGATACTCAACAAGTACAGTCACAGTCACGACTCCAAGTCATGGAGACATCTTACATTCACTGACACAGTTCAAGTCCCAAGTCCTAGCACACAACACCCGTTCACCTTTCGCTCTCTCTTTTATTCACCACTTTCTCTCCCCTTACGTCAATGAGCGATCTCACCCAAAACACGGAAAAACACATGACGATCGCTCAGACAGTCCTTCCGCTAGCCAGGTACTCTTCATTCATGCAAAACACAATATAATAAAGATACATAATAATACAGTCTGTGACAAAACCGATCCCTTTTTTTCACTATAAAAGCGCAGAAAGCAACGTAAGTTTCATTTAACATTCCGCTTAAGAGTAAGAACAAAGGAAGAAAAATGTCAATACTGTCAATTTATTTTATTTCTCTTTTTGTGCTATAGTGCAATGGGTAGTATTTGTTTTTATAATTCTTGCATGTATACGAAATCTAGTTGAAAGAAACAATGAAAGCAAGTATACATTTTCTTTATAAATCTCTAACCTTAAGTCTTTTAGATTACAGGCTAAAAAGTATACTCTAAAATTAGATTTCGCTGGTTTAGTTTTCAAAGCAGAATAGGTAACCATAGATTGTCCTTCACTGAGTCTAAACATTATGTTGATCAATTATCAAAAGATAACAAAGAAAAAGACACCTTCACTGTACCATTAGATTATTCATATTGCCACTACTATATAAAACAAACATTTACAAGGATTTTCTAGTAACAGATTCCTGTTTGGTACAGTAAGATATTTAAAATCCTATCTTCGTCTAAAATACCCAGTGGTGTTACACATAAACGACAATAAAAAATTGATATGAAATTTTGGGACGTTATCTGTTGGATGAAAATATGCGTTTTCCAAAGCTATTGTCATGTCCCAACCGTCTAGAAAAATTATTCTGTTCATTAAATCTTTAAATACATTTAAAATAATTTTAAAATAAAATGTTCCCAGGCTGTCTCCACTTATTGTGTGATTTATTTCGCAATCTAGTGAAGCAACGTGTGGACCACGGAAAGCTATTGTTGCATCAGGGTTTCTGTCCAAAAGTCGCTTGCAGGCTGCAGTTACAGATCGAAGACGTAGCTCGGCAAAACTCAAATGGGACGTCAAAACGTGAAGATAGTAATGGAATATGACAATGATTTTACCATTTGATGGCATGGCGTCTATATGTTGGACTACACCGTCGTACGGAAGTTTGTTCGTCCAAGTAGGACCGAGATAAAGCGGGTATTCGTGTGGGGTGAATGTCAAGGTGATATTGTTCACTTTGTTTTTGCACACCTCTTTCTGCGGCCATGCTCCATTCCCCGTGGTGCTGCACTGTGTCCAGCCTTGAAGCGGCCAATACAGACGAAGACTATTGGAATCCCCGAACACCCAAATACTAGTGTCACGTAGACAGTCTAGTGCCAGACCTGGGGTTAGGTAGGAATGGTCACAGACCAGAGATGTCCAGACTCCTCCAGGTGACCAGTAGCCTTTTGGTTTGGTCATTTCCCAGGTAGCTGATGGGCTCGTCTTATAACAGGGTGGAAGTTGGGGCAATGAGCCTGAAAACATCAAATATAATTTCCAATATAAGTATACTCGATCGTACTTATGACATTATGATTTTGTAAGATTTATGTACCTTGATAAGCTACAAATTTAATTAAGAAAACAAACATATTTTACCTACACAAATAAAAGAGGATTAATAGTTTGGAGATCGAACAACCGAACAAGACTAACCGTCAAATCTTAAATCATGTTAAAGAAACCCTTTAGAATATTCTGCTCATGCGTTTTGAATTTTTAATTATGATTGCACAATACCAGGTGTTTTGTAACAGATTGCAGTTACAAGAGTTGCGTTTTGCCTTGTGAGTTTGTGTTACGTCCCTTGTATTTTAAATATCATAGTCATGTCCCTTCAGTGTCCCATAAATGTGTACCGTGTAAGCGGTGTTGTGTACGTCCGTCATTTACTGTGAGAGAGACATGATGGTCAGATACTCTAAAAAGGTTTTTTTAATCAACTAGATGAACTCTAGTGTTTTCAGCACAAGGAATGTAAATAAAATAACAATAGGATTTAGCGTCAACCTTTGGCGAAATGGGAGGAGTGTAGCAAATTTTAATGGCTGAACAACGAATTGTATCCAATGTACATTGTCTTTCGGTCTTGCAGTAAAGTCACTACCCCCTTCCTCAACGCCACGATAGCATTATACTTATATGTAAGTAGATGAAACTTGGACATTGAAAACGAAACTAGCATTGTTATTAACTAAACATCGTGCCGTCGCATAGTAAATTAACGCTGTGCATGTTACATGTGTTTGATAAAAATGCTTGTGTATTTAATTACTGCTTTAAATACAGATGTGTGTAGAAAATGTTGACATTACTTAGATAAAATCTGTTTACCTTTGTTGTTAACAAGTATTTTGATATTAACTCGTAGAGCATTCACTTTTATGTCACTGTTTAGGAAAGGATAGAAAAGAGGAATAAAACATTATAGTAATTATAAAGTTCAAACAGATTTTCTGTATATTTATTAACAACAAATATAAATTGTTATAAGTATTTTTTGTGTGTATGTTTGTAGGAAGCTGTTAAGAGAGCAAAATAAAATAAAAATATTTTCTCAGACAGTGAATATAGGCTATGTAATAATTTAATTTTCATGGTTTTTTTTTTTTTTTTTTTTGCTTTTTTTTACTTAATATTAAATTAAGCTTTTACCTGTTATGTTGGTTATATCTTTGTTTTCAAGGTAAATATTTATACCTATGTAGGCCTATATATATATATATATATATATATATATATATATATATATATATATATATATATATATATATATATATATAAATATATATATATATATATCTGTTTTAGAATTGTTGGTATATGTGTGAGTCTTAATTTTTTTTATAAGAAATCGAAAACTGGAACATGTCATTAAATTACCGAACTGCTACAGATTTGATTAAAGCAATTTCTTCCAGGGTTACATTGGATGGCTGAATCTTAGATAAAGACATTGTGGCCTTGAAGTTGTCACAACTCAACCTATAGATCATAGGTTGAGGAAAATAAAAATAATAAAATAAATTGATATATATATATATATATATATGTATATATATATATATATATATATATATATATATATATATATATATATATATATATATATATATATATATATATATATATATATATATATATATATATATATATATATATATATGAAATTTCATTCGTTCCTTCCCCAACTGCTACCCCGTACTCTTTGACCAAACCGTTGCGTATAATTAAATATATATATGAAATTTCATATATATATATATATATATATATATATATATATATATATATATATATATATGGCACCCCGTCAAAAGAGCGCACGACAAAAGAGCGCCGACATAAGAGCGCAAACTAGAGATCGAAAAACCATATTTAATAATGTTAACGCTTTGTTGTTTCATTAAAAAACTAAATTTTCAGTTTCTTTGAATAAAAAACTGGTATAATCAACGTGAAGTCCAATTATTCAAAACGCAATCTAATAACACATACAAAGGTTTTAAATGTTAGGCCTAAAGTGAGAATATAAACTGAAATGAAATGTAACAAAATTGAAATAAGTTCACATTAATAAAACGTTTCTTTATAGTTGCATCAATATTGCTAAGTTGTGGGCTATACCTCGTAGTTAGTCCATCATTGAATCATTAACATAGCATAGGTTTAAGCAATCCCCTGCAATCTTTGGTTCAGCTGAACATATTTGTTCTTTGAAGCTTCTGGTTGATTAACTCCAGCTAGATGACGTTCCTGTTCGATTTCGATGTGATCTTGTTCCAGACGAAACTGGTTGATCAATTTAAAAACGGAAGGATGATTGCAATCTAGCGTTTGTTGGAATCCCCGACTGAGTTGTTTGTATGGCGCTCTTACGTCGGCGCTCTTTTGTCTGCGCTCTTATGTCGGCGCTCTTATGTCGGCGCTCATTTGTCTGCGCTCTTATGTCGGCGCTCTTTTGTCGTGCGCTCTTATATAAACATATATATATGAAATTTCATTCGTTCCTTCTCCAACTGCTACCCCGTACTCTTTGACCAAACCGTTGCGTATAATTGGTGCAGAATTTTAATTTGACTATTGTATTTTGTAATTGGTAACTACAGGCAACTAAATTTACTCATTTATTTATTCGGCTACTGGACATGGAAAACTAAATGTATGACGTATAGGAAATAATTTTATCCAACAATATTAAATGGCAAATAGCTAATTTACTATATTAAATATAAAGGGAATACAAGTTCATGTTTACAGTCATTGCTTTGAAGCTTCAATCAATGCTTATAACTTAACATAGCAACCCTTGCACTGAATGGGTTATATAAAATGTCAACCACTCCATACATGATTTGGATAATAAATAAAATGACCGACCTTTTATCCAGAGGACGGCCACAGTAAAAAGGATGTCTGTTGGTGGATGTGAGGTTACAGAGACACGGTCTACCTGGTACGTCTGGCTGGCCCCAGCATACAGTCACCTGTTACGACATATAGGTGGTAATGTGCTTGTCAGTAGCATTGTTATAGAAAATAATAAAATAATTACAATTCGAAGGTTTTTTTGTAATTAAGAGAATAACAATTTCACTCAGTAACAAATGGCAATTTAAATCAACATTCAATTATCTACACATATTACTTTCTGTGAATATATAGTAGTTCCTTTACAGGTAACATATCCTTCAAAATAACCTAGGATTTGTTAGAATTACTTTACGTTAGGAAATATACCTCTTCTGTTTCATTGTTCATAAATTTTCCTGCGATCAGCCGTGAGTTACCTACTCTTCTCTGCAGCATTGTGACCCTCAGGTATTCCCGTGGGTAGGCAACAGCAACATACACCTGTAAACAAACGTTAGATGGTCTAGATGTAACATTGTTTGAAGAGAAAGTAACGCAACATAAACATTCCATGTAAAATCGTTTGAAGAGTAAGTAACACAACATAAACATTCCATGTAACATTTTTTGGAGAGACAGTAACACAACAAAAACATTTCATGTAACATTGTTTGAAGAGACAGTAACACAACTAAACATTCTATGTAACATTTTTTGGAGAGACAGTAACACAACAAAAACATTTCATGTAACATTGTTTAAAGAGACAGTAACACAACATAAACAATCCATGTAACATTTTTTGGAGAGACAGTAACACAACAAAAACATTTCATGCAACATTGTTTGAAGAGACAGTAACACAACAAAAACATTTCATGTAACATTGTTTGAAGAGACAGTAACACAACAAAAACATTTCATGTAACATTTTTTGGAGAGACAGTAACACAACATAAGCATTCCATGTAACATTGTTTGGAGAGACAGTAACACAACATAAACATTCCAGCTCACAAGTCGGGTTATAACTTATGGTCTAGAACTACCCTCGGGATTATTTAAAGAGCGAGTCGCTATAGTAGTCCAGCTCTAAAATCTAAATCATCCCCTAACCTTTGCTTGTGTCTTTGGGGCACCACAGAGTGGTATGTCTAGTGCTAATTGTCGCATAGCTGCGCCCACCCCTCTCTATGTTTAACCACAGTCTAATGCCTCCATCTAGATCAGGGGTCTCCAAACTTTTCAGTCCGAGGGCCGCATTAACTATCAAATTTCAGTTCGGGGGCCAGTTCCTTCCAGGCATGTCTTTGATTTTTCTGGGCAAAGTTCCTCAGCCATCAGCAACAAACGTTTTTTTCCGTGGACAAAAGGATCTCCGCGGGCCGGATGAGAGGACATCGCGGGCCGCGTGAGGCCCGCGGGCCGTAGTTTGGAGACCCCTGATCTAGATGGCTCCCAAGATCACGAACACGTGGTCTTTTAAATTAATCTAGGAGAGTGGTTCTTAACCTGGTTTCCATCGAACCCCACGGATTCGGTGAGACAGTCTCAGGGGTTCGGCCGTGGTCAAGATACACACCCCACTCATATGAATCGTAATCGAATTTTGTCAGTGTATGCGATAGAAGGGCTCAGTGAATGGCATTTAAATCTGTTGAGGTTTTGGTATTTCCAAAAAAAGATAAGAACCACAAATCTAGGAACTCTTGCACCCTGGCCGGTGACCTTTTCTGCAAGATCATAGCCGATTGATGCAAGTACAGAAGCCATTAACATTATTGCATGGTCTATACAAAGATTAATCCCAACTAAACCAGGTCCCACAAAAACTCTGAGTAAAAGTATAAATAATGTTATAAATCGTCATCATCGTTTTCCCTTCTGTGCCCAAGGAACATGAGGCCGCCTCACAGAAAGCTCTCTCCACTTTAGTCTGTCTCTTGCAATTTTCTTGGCAGTCACCAATACGGTTAAATAAGGGAGCATCATGGGATAATCAAGTAAAGGAAATATATGTTTCCTTTCTTTTAGTGCATGTATATAAACATTTTACAGTAACCGTTTAACTAAATAAACATGTTTCTTTATTCGTCCTTGTGCTTCTACACAAAATGATAAGATGGGAAGTTGATGTAAATTTAAGAAAACTTTACCTTTACCACACCTGGCCACAAACATCGAACAGAAATCTGGTAACTTCCGTTTTTCATGTCAGTCACCTGACCAGCTGCCCGATAATTCTTAGTTTCTGTATCCACAATCCACACCCGGACTTCATCACCGCCTGTTTTTCTTGGATTTCCGTATCCATCTACTAAATCCACGCGACCATTAATGACGTCATTAATGATACAACGACTCACATTGTCCTTGTCAACTTGCAGAAAAACTTTCGACAACGTCATATCCGGTAATTCCCGTTTATCTTGCAAAGGCGGGTAACTCAAAAATTCTCTCTCAAAATCATAAATGTACTGTTTGTCTCCAAGTAAAGGGACGAAGGATATTTTCGACTGATTTATCAGATTTGTCCAGTCATCAAAAGTAACAGCCTTACAAAAACTGTCTGTCTTGTTACACTGGTTGGGGCATGTATCCAGGGTCCGTGGATGGAACTTATCCAATATTTCATATAACGTTGTTCTCACCCAGGCTTGACTAGCGCCATTCAACCTTGTACTTCCGGGTTCATTCAAGTTGAACACGCTTATATTGATGTCGATGTTTTGCAATGTTTGTTCCGTGTAAAATATGAGGAAACGGTGTCTGATTAAAGAAATAAAAAGTGGATTTTAACATGTATGTTCAGGAACAATTTCTTTTAATCATTAACTATAAATGTCTCTAGTCGTCAAAAATGCCATTGAATTAAGGCTCCACTTTATTTTTTTATATTTATTTTGTTTCTCCAAATATGGTTTGTTATAACAAGGTCTGAAGTGATGTTCTATTAAGGATTAATCCCAAAGCTATTCATTCCTTATATATGAAAAAAAATACTTATATATATATATATATATATATAAATATATATATATAATATATATATATATATATATATATATATATATATATATATATATATATATATATATATATATATGTATATATATATATATATATGAATATATTTGGTTATATATATATATATATATATATATATATATATATATATATATATATATATATATATATATATATATATATATATATAAAACCAAATATATTCATATATATATATATATATATATATATATATATATATATATATATATATATATATATTAAAATTGCGTTTTACAGAACCGAAGGTGTCACCCCCCTCCTTTCTTCCCCCCCCCCCCCTCCACACACACACACACGCACAAACACATACTCAGACTTAACCTACCGCTGCATAGTAGAAATAAACACAAAAAGCAAAGCCACCAGGAATATAAAAATGTATACTCTCTTGGTCCTCACAATCACATAACTTTCGGTATCTTGTTTTCAAATTAAAAAAAAAAACAGTTATCATTGAAAGTATCGAAAACAACAAGTCTAGGAACTTTAATTTTTTAAAGGAAATAAAATTTAATGTTTAAAAAAAAATGCGTTACTTACTGA